>NW_024466958.1:0-68259 GCF_017591425.1 Ochotona curzoniae
CGCAGTGCTCGCTTGGTTCTCGAAGACCGCCGAGACCGAGGAGGAGGCGGCAGAGCAGCGGGAAGCGAAGGACGAGACCGAGGCCCAGATCATCTGGCTGCTGAAGCGGGCTAAGGTGAGGAGGCTCCGGGGTTGCTGTCTGCGACGGGCTGGACACGGTCCAGGCGGGTCCGAGCCCGAGAGCCGCGGCAGCGGACGCGCACGGCTCCCCCTCCCCGGGCCTGGCGCTCTCCACCCGGGCTGCACCTGCTGTGATTCTTTGCACCTGTGCCGGCGTGGCGTCCCTGCCTGCGGGCTCTGCCTCAGACGTGGTTTGCTCGTCCGGTGTCTACAGCCTTGCGTTTTTCTGCAAGGTCTGTACTACACTGGTTCGTTCTCTCTCTCTCTCTCTCTCTCTCTCTCTCTCTCATGTCCAGTTCCCGACCTGCCCTGCCCTCTCTTGCCCCTGTCATCCCAGCTGTCCTTGCGAACATATGGCTTTCCCCCCGTTTTTTGCCACCTTCGGGATCTCACTCGTGTCCCTTGCATGTCACCTGGCAGGGCTGTTTGGGCAGCCAGCGCGGCCACCAGATCCAGCTCTGCCCTCCGGCCACCTCCTGTGGGCTCTGTCAGCAGCCTGGCGTGCAAGCCGTGGCTCCTGCTGCCCCGCAATCCAGCTTTCCCGATACAGTGATTTAACAAAAATTCATCAACTGGATGACTTGGCCTCCTTGCCTGGAGATCTTTGGAGCGGAGTCCGGCCGAGTGATAAACCCCACACGCCTTCCTGCTGCGTGCAGGACCCCACCTGACCCAAAGCAGCCTCATGGCACAGCCGTTTGGCAGTAACCCTGTGGCTGGCCACCTTCCCTTCGTTTCTCCCAGAAAACGTTCTGCTTGGCCTGAGAGGCGCCCCTCATTTTTTGCTCACTCATGTCTGGCTGGGTGGTTCTCCCCCACACTGCTTGGTTTGGTTGACTCTGCCTCACTGCTCTTACCTCCCTGCGCCACTTGCTTCCCCTGACTGTTGGTAGAGAAGACCCCCGCATCATGCCTTTCCCCGGCCTTCGTTGCCCAGTTTCGTCATGTGGCCACTGTAGCTGTAGAGGAGCCGACTGGCCTGGGAGAATCCAGGGAGTATCTGAGGAAGCAAGGGCTTCCTTCGCTGTGTTGGGAACTGGAGCCAGGCCCCACTGGTGACGGCCAGCTCACTTGACATTCCGTGTTCTTGATCTCCTCTGTCCAGCTGAGCATCATGAAAGACGAGCCGGAAGAGGCTGAGCTGCTTCTGCACGATGCTCTCCGTCTTGCCTTCCAGAGCAACAACCAGAAGGCCATCACTTACACTTACGACTTGGTAAATTTCTAACCAATCCCAGCTGCTGATGGGGAAGGGTGGATGAAGGGAAGAGCTAATTGTTTTTTTAATGTTCTTGACCTTCAAGATATCTTTCCTAAAATTCACTTCTTAACAACTAAGTTATTTCTTTTCTTTCTTTTTGAAATTATGTGTTGTCACTTATAAGAAACTTGAGTGCCAGGCCAAAAAGAAACCGCTGTCATTATTATTTGTTTCTTCATCCACGGGTGTCTAGATCAGATTTTATCATCAGCAAAGTAAACAACAAAATACTCACTTTAAACAAAAGATGTATTTATTTGAAACACTAAGCGACAGAGAGAGAGAGAGAGAGAGACAGTGAGAGCTCATCCATCCACTGCTTTACTCCCCAAATGCCTGCAGGAGCCTGGAGCTCCAGGTGGGTCTGCCCTGTGAGTAGCAGTGGCCCCTGGCTTCCCGGGCATGGTAGCAGGGAGCTGGATTGGAAATGCTGCAGCTGAGACTGTTAACGGGCGCTCTGGTGTGGGGTGCTGGCGTTAGAGGTATAACCGGCTACATGACAGCGCCCACCCCAGAATTCACTTTTTACGTCATTGCTGTACTATGCTTCTAGCTGATTAATTGTTAACATATTTTATTTATTCAGAGCTGAGGCAAGGAGCCTTTTTACTTGTTAGGGCCATTGGATATTTATAACATCCCTGAGGCCGTACAAAATTGGACGCTGAGTAACCAGCCTGCAGTTGCCTTGGCCCGGCAGGCCGGGATGATTTCACAGGATGTGCCCCGGCCGCTGATGGAGAAAGCGAAGATATTTGACATAATGGTTTTGAAATGAGTAAGAGCCTGGTGTTCAAAACTGAAAAAAAACAGTGTGTAATTTGCTTTCAGATGGCCAACTTGGCATTTATACGGGGTCAGCTTGAAAACGTAAGTAACATGGTGTTGGGTTAACGTTTTGCACTTGCGAGGGATTAACTTAGGGATGTGGGCTCAGCTGCTGTAACAGTGAGGCCTCCGAAGACAGTGGCCCACGGAAAGGTTCATTTCTCTTTAATGCAGCAGTTCCAAGGTGCAAGCCAAACCCTGAAGGCACGGCTGCCGGGAGGGCGGGTGGGTGGCACGGTCCCCTGCAGGGAGGGAGGGGGGATGAAGGGTCAGCCGCTTTCCTCCGAGCTGTGGCTTTAAAAAGCTGTTCCGGTACTTTGGGCCTCCACCTTGTGGCTGGAACCTTGTTGTGGTGCAATGACACCTAGGTGCAGGGAAGGGTGATCTGCTAAAAACTGGGAGGGATTCTATAGTGAAAAAGGCCGAAGACTGAGTGTTAGAGAGACTGCAGATGAGAAATAGATCTAGGAAGCTGGGTTTGACTTGTCAGAAGTTGAAGGTGCACGCAGTGTGTGGTGTGCTGACACTTTGTGTGTGTCTGTGTGAGCGTGCTTACCCATCTCCTGAGGGAGGAGGCGTCCTAGCAGCACTTACCCCACTCTCACAGGATAGGGGGCCCCAGGGAAAAGACAACACCGTGTCTTGTGCTTCTAGGCCGAACAGCTTTTTAAGGCGACCATGAGGCACCTGCTTGGAGAGGGCATGAAGCAGGTAGGAACACTGTCGTGTCCTTCACTGAAGCAGTTTTTCTTTGGTTGTTGTCTTGGTTTATTCTGTTGGAAAGGCAGATATGCAGAGAGGAGGACAGACGGGGAGTGCGGGGAAAGGTCTTCCATCTGCTGGTTCACTCCCCATGCAGGCGCAATGGCCGGAGCTGAGCCAATCCAAAGCCAGGACCCTCTTCCGGGTCTCCCACTCGGGTGCAGAATCCCAGGACCTTGGATTAGAACTGGCGCCCATATGGGATCATGGCACATGCTGTGAGGCAAGGACTTTTAACCACTAGGCTACCACACTGGGCCCAGTTTTCAAAATGGTTTTGCTTCTAGAAAATTTTTCCCAATTCTTAACACACTTTGGCCAGAAAAAGTGGATTCCCCCCCCGCATGTATAAAGTCTTTTCACTAACGCATGAGCGGAGTTACTCAGTTCACATTTGACCAGTTCCTCTGAAAGGACAGAAAATAGGTCTGAGACCTAAGTCAGACTAGGAGTTGATTTTGAAATATTCTGTGCGGACATTTTGCTTGTCCTGAATTTCCTTCGTTTCTCTTTCTCTCAACAGGAAGACAATGCAATCATCGAAATCTCCCTGAAGTTAGCCAGCATCTATGCTGCTCAAAATAGGTAAGTCTAGTCTGACGCCTCGGCGTGGCAGCAGCCAGCGTTGGGGCATCGGGCGGGAGGCTCTGACCCTGGAGTGTCCCAACGCCTCCGTTTCCCTAGAAGTCATCAGAATCTACAGACAATCGAATGGTCACACTGCAACGCGCCCCATCCCTCATCTTTGTAGTCTTCAGTTCGTCCATGCCTCTGCTCTTTTCCATCGCTTGCTGCGTGGAGTGCGGAGCCCTCACACCTCGGGCTGCTCCGTGATAAAGCTGTTTTCTGTTCTTGGTGGTGGGAAGGGACGTTACAGTCCCGATGCAGTTTAGCTCTTCCTGGTAGAGGAGGGGGCATATGGAAAAGCTGCTGGGAATAACCTGCCAGGGTATTAGGAAAGTTCCTGGGAAGATGGAAGGCAACATTTATTTTGGAATCCATGCATAGATTTTTGTATAATTTTCTCCCCATGAAAACTCTTCTTGTTTTTGAAGAAGCCACTTTCAGTGTGAGAGCTGGCACTGAGGACTCACGTGGCTGCTTCAGGGGGCCTTGCTTTTGGAGCAGATAGAGACAGGAAGCTGGATCCAAAGCAGAGTCAGGGCTGCAACCGAGCACTCCCGACGAGGGACGTGGGCTCCCAAGCAGTGTCCTAACTGCTGAGCCAAATGCTTGCTTCCTCACTTCCTCTTAAGAGAAACATGGGACCAGAAAAGACAAGGCCAGGTTCTGAGTGTAGAGATGCTGATGGGAGTTAAAGGGGAGTTGTTCATATACTCCTGGCTCTGGCGGCGGGTGTCTCGGTGGCCGCTCCCCGCCCCGTGTCCTGGCTTGAAAGGGTCCCTCCTGGCCAGACTTGGGTGTGAGGGAAGGAGAGGAGCACCGCAGAGCAGTGGGGCCGTCAGTTCTCCTCCAGCGAAGCACAGGGGGAGGAGAGACGAGCTGTGTAGTGCCGCTGCTGCCAAGAACTGGGACCTACAGAGAACCGTGAAGCTGTGTGGCCAGAGAGGGAGAGTCTCTCGCGTGTGCTGTCAGCAGTCGGTGTACCCGCCCCACTCCTTCGCTGTTGACTGCAGGTCCGTGGATGCCTTCCGGCTAGGAGCTGGCACTGGGGACTTCTGATCAGAGACCTGCAGCTTGGGAGAAGTGTATCACAGCTCAAGTTTCTGGAATGCGAGGTCTGGGCAGGAGTCAGCAGGTCAGGGTAGCTGAAGCCTCAGGGACATAGCTCAGCGTGTCAGGCTGTCACGCGCACGTGGAGAGCACCACTCCCCACGGGGCTGTTGGTGATGGAGGTCATGGCAGTGTGGATGACTTCAGCATCTAAGAAGGAGCAGATTGACTTTGAGCAAAACCCTCTCCTTGTTTGCACTCCCTTCGCTGGTCTCGCTTAGACCTGTGCTGAAGGACCAGGAGAGAAGAGGAGCTTGTGGAGAAGAAAATGACTAGTGGTGGACGTTTGCCTTACAGACAAGAATTTGCTCTTGCTGGCTATGAGTTCTGCATCTCAACCCTGGAAGAGAAGATCGAGCGAGAAAAGGAGTTGGCGGAAGGTGTCATGTCAGGTAGGAAGCCTGCCTCTCTCCTGCATGGGCCGTTAGTCTGAGCAGGGCTCTGCTGCTGCACCTCAGACCAGAACATCTGTGAGGGCTGGGGAACGGCCAGGGAGAAGCAGAGGGTTAGGGTAAGAGAAGAAAGTGTGTGTGTGTGTGTGTGTGAGAGATGGGGGGATGTTTAGCTTCTTGGTGACATGTCCAGAATTGGTAGTTAAGTTTAAATTACATATACCCTCTGGGAAATTGGGGGGCAGGAAATAAAGCCAGTCAGAATACCAAGTAATTACCTCTCGGCCCCAGATGCAAAGCGTCTTGCGGTCCATCTTCGCTCCCTGTGGCAGACAGGGACAGAATGGGACGGATGGGAAGCTCTTGACACTGGCATGCTGGGGACCTTCGTATCTGACACTCAGGGAGCTGGTTTCGGACCTGCGCAGTGCCAGGAGCCACCAAGGGCAGCAGGATGGAGTTGTCAGCCTTGGGAACCTGGCATAATTCACGTGGGAAAGGCCCTTGTCTGCTGTTCCATCCTGAACAAGCACCAAGTTTTCTTCTCTGTTGCGTCTTTGAAAGCACCTTTATCAAGTCCCCAAGTGCGGCGGTTGTTTTAGCCCTTACCTTACTTGTTGGCAGCTTCTACCTCAGGTGGGCATTGTTGGCGCTGGATGACTCGGGGCTGCTCCCTGGGCACCTCTCTGGGTCTTGTCTGGGCCAGCTGCTGTGTGTCGGTGGGCTCCAGGATGGCTTCAGCCCTCTGCTTTGCATCCTAGGTGATGGCCTTGGGTTCAGTCTTCCTAAATATTACGCACCTTCTGTGTCCCTGCACATCACAGACGGAGTTGCTTGCACACCTGGCATCTTGATATGCATGCCATGCACAAACTTGGCTTCCATCACTTGTGTGACACCAGCATCCATCCAGTTGCTGTGGCCCGATAAGCTAATAGTGATCACCATCATTTCTAACGCATTTCTTGAATTGAATCCATAAGCAGCTCAGACTGGGTTAACTCTCAGTGTGATTTGTATCAGACCATGTTCTATCACCTCCCTGACCAGATTGGTCCAGGCTGATGTGTGGCCTGGATGCCCACAGGAGCCTCACAGGTTCCCCTGCTCCTGTAACCTGGTAGCCATGTACCAGGTAGAGGCCTTTTCAGCACTGTGGTGTCTGTATCCGTGGAATGAGCTCAGCATCCCCACGTGGACTGACCGTCTCCATGGTCTGGTTCCACTGACTTCTGTGTTACTCCTTGCTGCTTTCCCCTGGCTCCTCCCACTCGTCACATTTTTTTTTTGTTGTTGTTTTTGCCCCTTAGCCACTTCAGATTCCAAGGCCGTGTTACTCATTATTCCCCTGCCAAGTCTCTTGAGCCAGACCTTCCCAAGGGCAGCTTCCTTCCTTCACTCCGGTCTCGGCTGGGAGGCTGTTTCCTCTCGGAGGCCTGCCCCAACTAGCTGATACATCTTCCATCCACTGGCTCATGCCCCAGAGGCCTGCGGCAGTCGGGACTGGGCCAGACTGGAGTTTTGGAGTCACAGTCTCAATCCAAGTTGTTCACAAGGTGGCAGGAACCCATATACTTTGGTATCCTCTGTCGCCTTCATGGCACGTTAGCAGGGAGCTGGACTGGAAGTGGAGGATCTGGGACTCAAACCGGACTGCACTGTGGGATGCCGGCGTCCCAGGTGGCAGCTTACCATGCTACGCTCCTGTTAATTCTGCACAAGTATCCAAGATCAGATTTATGTGGTTTTCATTGGTACTGACTGACTATCCCATGAAAACATGACCTAAGACTTAGGAACTTCACTTAGGGTATTTTGTTCTCTTTGTTGTGGATATGTGTATTTTCTTATGTGCCCTTAAAAAATCAAATGTCAGTTAACAAACCAATACAGCTGGGGCTGGCACATTGGCTCAGCAGTCTAATCCTCTGTCTGCAGTCCCATGTGTGCGCTGGTTCATGTCCCGACTGTTCCACTTCTGATCCAGCTCCCTGCTTAAGGCCTGGGAAAGCACTGGAGGGTGGCCTTGTCCCTGAGCCCCTGTTCCCATGTGGGAGACCTGGAGGAAGCTACTGGCTCTTGTCTTTGCACTACCCAGCCCCTGCCTTTGCAGCCAGTTGGGAAGTGAAACACCAAATGGAGGCTATCTCTCTCTGTCTCTCAGTCCTGCCTCGAAAATAAATCAATCTTTAAACAAACGAGCAAACAAAATACAGTTAGGAGGAGCCTATTCTAGAATATGTTGATTAAATATAGTCACCTTATGACGGTTAGTGGTATATATCGGAATGTTACAACAGTTCTGTTGTACATTTATATTTGCTTTTTATTTGTATTTTTTGCAATATAATATAAATTTCTAGAAGTTCACATTTATATTTTTGTAATTAGTATCTAATATTACCTTTATAGTATTAAAAATAACTAGCATTATATGACTTAATTTGAAATAGCATTTCCAATGGCTAAATCACCACTTGGGAATGCTCACATTTCATTATCAGTTTCATGGGTTCAAGTCCCCACTCCTCTGCTTCCGATCTAGCTTTCTGCTGTTGCCCGTTCTGGGAGACAAGAAGACGGGTCAAGCCCTTGGGTTCCTGTCATTCTTATGGGAGATTTGGATGGACTCTGGGCTCCTGGCTTCAACCTGGGTGTTCGTGAGCATTTAGGAAGTGAACCCACCAATGGAAGATCTCTCTCTGCCTTTCAAATAAGTGACATAAATAAACTTTTAAAGGAATTTCTTTATTTGTTTATGTATTTGGAAGTCAGGGTTATAGGGAGAATGTGAGTGAATGAATGAATGAGAGTATCTTCCATCCTTGGATCGCTCCTCGGATAGCCAGAGCTGGGGTATTCCTGTTTTCATCTGGGTCCATCAAATGGGTGCGGGGGCCCGCGGCCTTGTGCCATCCTCTGCTGCTTTCCCAGGTCGTTAGCAGGGAGCTGGGTTGGAACTGGAGCAGCCAGGACTCAAACCAGCACCCACACGACATTTCAGTGCCACAGGTGGAAAATTAGAATCCTATGCCACTATGCCAGCCCCTAATAAATAACTTTTTTAAAGTAATTGTAATACATATTTGAAATATACTTAGTTATTTGAAAGGCAGAGTTAGGGAGTGAGTTCTTCCATCACTGTTTGACTCCCCACAATGCTGTGATGAGCAGAGCCCATCAAATCAGAAGCCAGAAGGTTCTAGGTCTCCCATGTGATGCTATACCACCACGCTGGCCCCTCCCACAATTTTTTTTTTTAATGTCTCACCTCTGTGTCCCTAGGAAGACAATGCTTAGTCTTACATGTGTCTCACTCAGATGTATGCATGGGGCTAGTGTTGTGGTTCCAGGATTGAGCAGCCCTTGATGTGGTATGCCATATTACAGTACTGGTTCAAGTCCTGGCTGCTCTGCTTCTCATCCACTCCCTTGCTCATGTGCCTGGGAAAACACCACAAGATGACCCAAGTGCTTGGGCTCCCGGCTGTGACCTGGACCAGCCCCGCTCTTTGTGGCCATTTGGAGAGCGAATCAGCAAGTACAGTCTCTCTTCTCCCCTCCCTACTCCCCCCTCCTCACCTCACCTCTGCTCTGCCTTCCAGATAGAAAGAAAAGAGAATGAATACATTTTTTAAAAATTACATAAATGAGTAAACACAGAACATATTTGTTTTAGGGCCCACCTGAGCCCTTAGACCTTATTGGGAGTAGATTACTCTTGCCGTCCTTGCAGCTTTGTATACCTTTGGCGCTTAGCGTTCATGTTGGTGGTGTTCCGGGAGAGGAATGGAGGTAAATGCCCACGCGCAGGACAGAACAGCATCCCGGTTGTGGATTGGAAAGGCAGAGAGAGGAGGACAGACACTCTGCGTTCACTGGTTCAGTCCCCAGATGTCGCCAACAGCTGGGGCTGGGAATTGCACCTGGCTCTGGCACGTGTTTGGCAGGGCCCTAAGTTAGTGCTGCTGTGCAGAGGAGTCGGGAGCAGAGTGAGTTGCTGAACCCGGCTCTCCCGTGTGGACTATCAGCGCTGGCAATCGTGTCACACACTCACCCGAGATGTGTTTGTTTTAAGGTAGATTCTTAGTATCCAAGCTGCTGGGTGAGAAGTAGGCTGCTGTTGAGGAGTGCCAGATGGCCCTTTGAAGGGACCGCCGGCTGCGATCTTGGCTTTGTGACATGGTCACGTCAGTCGGGGTGTGCTTTGGACCCTCAGTGTGGGAGTAGAGACACCCTGGTTGGGCCTTGCCGAGGGTCTGGTTTCTGTTTTAGATAAAGCCCGTGGAACAGTGCCGCCTTCAGAGCAGCCTCGCGATGCGTCACCTTGGCAGGTTTTTATAACCAGGCTAAGGCTGTGTGCCCCTTCCTCCCCAAGCTCATTGACTTGCATAACTCTTAGCTTGTTACTAACGATGTTATTGTCTAGCATTGTTCTTGTTAAGCAACTGTTTATTTGTAAGGCACTACTTATTGGGGCTTTTTGTAAAAATCTTAACACTTCATGCTCTCCCTGGTTTGCGTTCACACTGGTTTTCTGGGTTTGTTTTTTGTTAAATGGCAACGTGACATGCACATGTGTGTGGTTGAAGCAGTTGGCAGAGGAGCAGGTAGGAACTTCGGTCCAGCCCCACTGCCCAGTGCCTTGTGGACACTGTACGTGTAACCCCTGTCCCATTGTTACCAGTGAAGTTTCATGGGTTCAGTCCTTCCCTCGGAACATAAATAAAAAGCTGGGAAGCAAACACAGGCAAAACAGAATCTTCATTCGCAGCAACGCGACAGGAAAGCTTGGCCCCAAGAATAGGGCAGTGGTGATCCCGCCCACTAGCTCTAAGAGAAACGGCTTAGGGCCCAATACCATGGCCCTAAATCCTTACCTTGCAAGCACCAGGATCCCGTGTGGACACTGGTTTGTGTCTCAGCTGTCCCATTTCCCATCTATCTTCCTGAGAAAGCAGTCAAGGACGGCCCAAAGTCTTGGGACCCTGCACCCATGTGGGAGACCCAAATAAAGCTCCTGGCTCCTGGCTTCAGGTTGGCTCAGCTTCAGCCATTGCAACCACTTGGGAGTGAACCAGCAGATGGGACCTCTTTCTGTCTCTCCTCTCTGTAAATCTGATCTGCATTCTAATAAAAACAAATCTTTATTTTTTTTAATTGTAATTTTTATTGGAAAGTCAGATTTACATAGAGGAAGAGAGACAGAGGAAGATCTTCTGTCCAGTGATTCACTCCCCAAGAGGCTGCAACGGTTGGAGCTGAGCCGATCTGAAGCCAGAAGCCAGGAGCTTCTTCTGGGTCTCCTATTGGCTACAGGGTCCCAAGGCTTTGGGCCGTCCTCTACTGCTTTCCCAGGTCACAGGCAGGGAGCTGGATGGGAAGTGGAGCTGCCAGGATTAGAACCGGCGCCCATATGGGATCCCGGCGTGTTCAAGGCGAGGACTTTAGCCACTAGGCCACTGCGCTGGGCCCTAAAAACTAAATATATATATTTTTTAATTGGCTTGGGCTTTAGGCTTTTTAAGAGATTTTCCGCCCATCCTTTCTCACAGTTATGAACATAGAGGAACACAGAGGGACTCAGGTGTCTTCAGTGAGACACCTCGTCCTACTCTGGGAGCGTGGCGTGCAGGCTCCCGCTCCACAGTTGATGGTAGAGTGGGAGGAGGGAAGCTTCCTTTGCCTCCGTTGTCTCTGCAACACCATGGTTTTCTTTGAAAATCCAGCCTTTCCCCTGCAAGCAGACAGTGGCCTGCGAGGTCCAGGAGGCGGATGCTCGCTCTGCCTGCAGGCTCCTGCACCAGCCTCGCCTTCTGCGTTCACACCCGGGATGTGCTCCTGCGTCTCCTCTCTCGCTCTCCGCTCTCTGTAGTTTGACCTGTGTAGCCATTTAGAAGAGGCCATTGCATTTTTGCAGCTTTGTTATGGTAGTAGATGCGAGTTGCACGGTAGGCATCCAGGGTGAGGACATTTAATGAGTTGCCTGAATCTTTATCCTTTTGAGAATTAGATCGGAATTCCTTTTTGTTTCTTTCCTTTGCTTTTACTATCCGTTAATGTATGCTGATTATCCAAGCTGTTCCGTGAGCCGTGCTGTCAGCTTTGGAAAGCTCCTGGGGGTAGCCCTGCTTCGAAGGATCTGGTCACTGTGCAAGTCAGAGAACTCCAACCTTCCTTCTGACTTTCTCTTTAGAATTTACTTTTTAAAGATTTATTTTATTTTTATTTCAAAGACAGATTCATAGAGAGGAGATTCAGAGAGAAAGATCTTACATATGCTGGTTCACTCCCCAAGTGGCCGCAACAGCTGGAACTGAGCCCATCCGAAGCCAGGAGCCTCTTCCGGGTCTCCCACGCGGGTGCAGGGTCCCAGGGCTTTGGGCCGTCCTCGACTGCTTTCCCGGGCCACAGGCAGGGAGCTGGATGGAAGCGGGGCTGCCGGGATAGAACTGGCGCCCATATGGGATCCTGGTGCTTGCCAGGGGAGGATTTAGCCATTGAGCTAGAGCAGTTTCAGTGTGCTGGGATTTTTTTCGGTGTGCTGTTGATAACTATTAGAATGTAATTTTTAAGAAGCTGGGGCTGCTTTTAGGGTTTTCCATGTGAACCTGTTCATCTGCTGAGTCTTAACAACAATATATGTTTGAATTATGAGGACTAAATGTTCAGATTACAGAGTGATAATGCATAAACACTTTGTAAAATTTCTCTGCACTCTTTAGTTTTCACTTGAATTGTGGATGTTTTTCACATGGATCCGAGTACCTCAGTCAGGTTCCCAGGGTGCTCAGAGACGCATTACGTTTGTTAGCACCCCTTCGTCTGCGGTAATAGTGGGAATGTCGCCCAGGTGAGTTGGAGAGCAAGGACACTTGTGCCCTGGAGCTGGCTGCTTGGCAGGAGGGGCCCGCCATGGGGTGATGGCAGTGCCGCCTCAATGACCACATTGTTTGAATTCTTCCTCAGTCTCTCCTGTGACTGGAAAGTAACAGTATCAGTCGCCAGAATCTCATCCAGAAATGTCAGTGTCCAGAGGAAAAGGAAACTTTAAAAAATCTGATTTCCTTTTTTTTTTCTTTGAGAAGCAGGTAGAGATTTTCCACCTGCTGATGGACTGCTTAAAGGCCTTCCATCGGCAGAGCCAGCCGGCTGCCAGCAGCTGAGGACTCTGCCCTGTGGCAGGGACCCAGGGCAGCCCTCACCTGCTGTGACCAGGCTCTGCTTCACCTAGCTGCCTGGGAAGTGGAGTACCCGGGATTCAAACCACGCCCACTGACGGGTGCTGTGAGGGTCCAGTCAGCTAAAGCCACGGTGCCAGAGGCCCACCCGAAAGGAGTCGGGTCCTGGAGCATGAAGGCCATGTTCCCTGCAAGTCCCTGGGAGGATGCAGCCTTACCTCTTGTGGCTGGAATTAATCGGGTGGTGTTTCTGAGTCCTTGCCCAGTCCTTGGTCAGGATCTGCTCCTGAGGGTAGAGGTCCCCTCTGCCTGAGTGATGTGAGGAAAAATGGACAGAGGGCCATAACGGCTGCTCTGTTTGCCAGGGAAGAACCTGGAAGCACTGGCTCATCCCACTGGGCAGCCTGTGGCTCCAGCTGCCCGTGCTCATCACGTAGATGTGACAGTGCTGTCGTTCGGTTTGGTTCTAAGTAACTGTCGCTTTATACACTATTTTCATTACATTTGGGAGATCAGGCAGTAATATTTCCTTCAGTTATTTCTTCAGCCTCTTTGTCTCTTTTATTAACTTTAGTTCATTGGTTGTGACTTCAGAACAACATTAATAGTGGTGATAGACGATTTACATATAAATATATTCACTATTATGTTAAGAGCAAACCAGCATGCTTGTAGGTTATGCTGCTGCATATTGTTAAAGATTTATTTTTTATTGGAAAGGCAGATATACAGAGAAAAAAGAGAGAGCTTGAATCCACTGGTTCACTCCTCAAATGGCTGCAACAGCCAGAGCTGAGCCGATCTGAAGCCAGGAGCCAGGAGCCCCTTCCAGGTCTCCCACCTGGGAGCAGGGTCCCAAGCGCCCTGTCAGGGAGCAGATTGGAAGTGGAGTAGCTGGGACTCATGTCGGCATTGCAGGGGGCAGCTGAACTTGCTGTACTACAACACCAGCCCCATGCTGGATAATACGTAAGGCTCAGTTATTTCTAAAATTTCTATTTTTTAAAACATTTTTATTTGAAAGGCAGAGTCACAGAGGAATAAGATCCAGAGCCTCATCTGCCTGTTCATCCCCCGCGTGGGTGCAGTGGCTGAGCTGAGCTGACCAGGAGCCCTGAGCTGCTTCTGGGTCACCCGTATGGGTTCAGGGGCCAGTGGGCCAAGGCCCTGGACCATCCCGTCCCTTCCCAGGCCAGGGAAGCTGGGTGGGAAGTGGAGCAGCTGGGACATGAACTGGTACCCACATGGGATGCTGGCACCACAGGTGGAATCCCAGCATATAGTGCCATGTTGGCAGCCCCAAACTACTTCTGCATTTTTCAGCTCAAAAATTATGTCTTTGAGAAACTGAGACAACATTGGTCAGTTTCTTTCTCAAATGCCTGCAGCATACTGGACTGGGCCAAGCTAAAGTCAGGAGCCAGGAACTCAGTGCGGGTTCCGGTGGGCGACAACAGCCCAACTACTTGAGTCATCACTATAGTTTTGCAGGCTCTTTTTTTTTTTTAAGATTTACTTATTTGAAAGAGTTACAGGGGAGGAAGAGACAGCGAGATCTTCTACCCACCTACTGCTTCGCTCCCCAGATGGCCACAGTGGCCAAAGCTGAGCTGAGTCAGAGCCTGGTTCGGAGCTTCCTTCTCCAGGGCTCCCACAGGGGTGCAGGGCCCCAAGTACTTGCCATCCTTGCCTGTTTTCACAGGCGACTAGCAGAGAGCTGGACTGGAAGAGGAGCAGCCAGGACACGAGGCAGCACCATATGGGATGCTGGCACCACAGGAAGAAGCGGTTTTCCTGGCTATGCCACAGCGCTGGCCCCATTTCCCAGATTCTGACTTGGTGGGAAGTTAACATTAGGAATAGAGCAGAGTGAAAGTCACGTTCTCCAGTGTGGGACACGGGCATCCTCACTGGCATCCAGCCACCATACAGAGCAAATGTTCCACTGTTTCTTTTTCCTTCTGTGGAAGCCATAACTCACTTGTTGTGCTTGCTTGTTGTTGCAGGATTGTATTGATTCATCTAGTGAATTGGGAGTCTGTCTGTTCTAAGTCGGGCGTAGAGCATTGCCTCTGGGTGACCTGTTGCTTGGAAGTGCCAGACTGCACGGAGCACCCAGAGGCCAGCTCTTCCTTGCAGTTCGTTCTCCGGCAGCTTTTCTCTTAGCTGTTGACTCCTCAGACATTTAGCTTTGACCCAGGCTTCCTGTGTGGGTGTCGGGGCTGAAGTGTGGGGGCCATCTTCCACTGCTTTTCCTAGTTCATCAGCAAGGAGCTGCATTGGAAGTTGGGCAGCTGAGACTCAAACCTACATCCAGATGGGATGCCAGAGCTGCAGGTGGCGGGTGCCCTCAATGCCAGCCTTGAGGAGTTACAGAGCAGTACTTTCTTCTGTGTCTGAGATCACATTTTTCTAAATTTGTAAATCTTTTAATTTACGGGGCCTGGCGAGGTGGCCTAGTGGCTAAAGTCCTCGCCTTGAACGTGCCGGGATCCCATATGGGCGCCGGTTCTAATCCTGGCAGCCCCGCTTCCCATCCAGCTCCCTGCTTGTGGCCTGGGAAAGCAGTCAAGGACGGCCCAAAGCTTTGGGACTCTGCACCCGTGTGGGAGACCTGGAAGAGGCTCCTGGCTTCGGATCGGCACAGCACCAGCCGTTGCACTCTCTTGGGGAGTGAATCATCGGACGGAAGATCTCCCTCTCTGTCTCTCCTCCTTTCTATATATATATCTGCCTTAGCAAAAACTAACAAACAAACAACTTTGAATTTACATATTCTGTTCAAAGCAGTAGGTCTTTCACATTGACTCTGCCCTCCTCCTCATTGAACGTTTCATCCGTGGTGGGAGTTACTGGGTTCACCCCATTAGGCTGGTGCACCAGCCGGTGTGCGTGAACACCAGGTCTGTGCTGGGCTGGCGTGGCTGGGCCACAGCACCTGGCAGTTCGCATGAGAAACGGACTGGGACACCACTGACCAGGCACTTCCATCAGCTGCTGCATGCATTGGCTGGTGCAAGTGACAGGCCAAGCCTGGCCCTGCACTGGCTGGCACACACAAGTCAAGTCTGAGGTCACCCCAGCTAGACCACTGGACTCAGACCCTGGCCACAGGAAGAAATTCAGAATGTGTAATTGGAGCGCATGTATGGGGGCTGGGCCTCCTCAGCTGCCAATGCCTGCGCAATGACAGCACGCCAGGACACACAGGGGACATGACGGCCAGCTCTTCTAGGCCAAGCTAGCAGCGTGTTCCTGGGTCTGTGGATGCTGTGAGGTGGATGCTTGTCACCCAGTGGACTTGGAAGTTTTCTGCACTTGGAGCAATGAAACTAGCAGCTTCCTTCAGAACTATCAAAACCATTCAAGTAACACTGTCGGAACACGCTTAGCCCACATCGGGGTCTTTAAGGAGTCATGAATGACTGCCCCACTCCATCCCTGGGTGCTGATGCAGTTGGACAGCAAGGAGCAGGTCCCTCCCACTCCTCCCTTGTGGACACAGGAGACAAAGAAGCATTTGTCCTGCCCACTTTCCTCTGTACCTGACCCCTCCGTTTCCTAATCAGAGGGCCACATGGGTGTGCATCCCTCAACTATGTAAACAGTGTTAAAAAGAAAATTTGAGAGCCTGATGTGATAGCTTAGAGGCTAAATCCTCCCCTTGCATGTGTCAGGATCCCATATGGGTAGGTTTGTGTCCATGCTGCTTCACGTCCCCTCCAGCTCCCTGCCTGTGGCCTGGGAAGCAGCCAAGGACGGCCCAGAGGCCCAAAGCCCTACAGGCTTTAACTGCTTCTCATAAATGTTATATATATATATTTTAATTTGTTTTGGAAAGGCAGAGAAAGAAAGATTTTTCATGGGCTGGTTCACTCCCCAAGTGGCCACAACAGCCAGAGCTGAGCCAATCCGAAGCCAGGAGCTTCTTCCGGGTCTCCCACGCGGGTGCAGGGTCCCAAAGCCTTGGGCTGTCCTTGACTGCTTTCCCGGGCCACAGGAAGGGAGTTGGAAGGGAAGTGGGGCATGGGGAAGTTTGGGACATGAACAGTTAGCGGCGGGATGCTGGCCCTCTCGGTGGCAGATGAGCTCGCTGTTGACTTCTCATTGTAATATTTTCCTGCTTTTCTTCTTAGACACTTTTGGATTTGTAAGTGTGCTGATTAATTTCTAAGCATTTGTGAATATCCCATATTTCTGTTCTTGATTTTTAATTTTGTCTCATGGCTGAGTCACACACTTTTTGTATGAGTTTAGTCCTTTTACACTCGGTGGCCTTGTGTGTGGTTTGTCCTGGAGAATGCTGGCGTGCTGTGGCAAGTGTCCGTTCTGTTGGCAGCAGCCCACTGCGGGTGCACCTGCTGGGCCAGGCTTGGCAGTGTTGTTCCGGTCCTTTATCTGGTTATCCTGGGCAGAAGCTGGCGGTTAACTTTCGTGTGCGTGTCTAGCTCTCGTTGAATAGTCCAGATATTTGCCAACTGTCATTTTATTAAGAAAAATGATTTTGTCTCTTGAGGTATTTGTCACAAATTTAAGTTTGGCATTACACACTCATTATGTACTATTGAGTTTTCAGTGTGCCTTTTCGAGAAAGCTGTGCTTGGGAGTTTGAAAAGTCGGAGTGTGTTTCCTTGTCTCTTGATAGTTTTAAAGCTTTCTAAGATGAGCAGTCGAGGAGACAAGTTCTGTTCCTGTTGTAGCTCCCCTTCTCAGTCCCGCAGGCGGATGTGAGGGAAGGCTCTGATGTGAGGGAGGGCTCACCTGAGAACTTCCCCGGGTCTGAGAACTGCCCTGGTCGCTCACGGCGTGGAGTGCCCGAGTTTGCCCTAGCCGCAGCAGTGAGGGGCAGGCGGGTGGGAAACTTGGCTGAATCCCCGCCTCTTGGCTCCAACCTGGCTGTCACGGACATCTGGGGTTAAATCAGAGGAAAGGTGAACTCTGCTCTCACTCTGTATCAAATAGTTACCTTTTGAACAAATAAATGTTAATGATTCTGTTAACAATATAGGTCCAGACAGATTGATTCATTAGAGGGAAAAAATTTCTACTTTGTTTCCTCTGCAGGATGAGTGTAGTTTATTTAGGCCAGCTTGGTTGTCTTGCTTTGTGAGTAGCCCATTTTCTTCTTCTTTTTTTTTTTCTTGTTAAGATTTTTTGTTTGAAATGAGAGATCTTTTCACCCAGTGGATGGTTCACTCTCCCAAGTGGCTGCAGCAGCAAGAGCTCAGCTAAGCTGATCCATTCAGGAGCCAGGAGCCTGTTCTGGGTCTCCCATATGAGTGCAAGGACCTAAGCTCTTGGGCCAAGCTCTGCTGCTTTCCCAGGTCACGAGCAGGGAGCTGGATGGGAAGCAGAGCAGCCGGGACAGGAATGGTGCCCAGGTGGGATGCTGGGGTGACGGGGAGGAGTAGTGGTCTGCTGGGCTCAGCGTGGCCCTGTGGCTTGTTAAGTGTGAGTGTTCTCTGGTGTCTGAAGTGCCTGCGTGCCCCGGGGAGCCTCTGGCACCGCCTTGTTTCAGGGTCTGGCTGTCCTCGCCTGCCACTCCGGCTGCACCTGCTTGTGCCCCGCCTCAGGGCTGTGTGGCCGCTTCCTTCTCCCTCACATTCACCCTCATTCCCCTTGGTTTTCCTGTCTGTATTTGGGGGTATTTTTTCAACTCCTATTCCACATTACTAATTGGTTATTTACAAAGTCAGCTATGTGCTTCTCCTGTTTTGTGTTAAGAGATTTCAAGCAATGGGTTAAAAAAATTAATACCTGCTTATTTTCTTTCCTATTGCAAGTTTCAGTATTCCACCATATTTATTTTTTGTAAGTTTGACCCCCCCAAAATACCCTCTGCCACTTAAAATTTGGTCTTGTTTGCCTGTTTATTGTACTTGTAGATATTAATAAATGTACACAGTAGGGCTTATCTAATGCCCCACTTCTGTTAATGAGAGGTTGTTCAAATTGTTTTTAAAGGTTTTTTTTTTTTAGGATCTATTTATTTTTATTGGAAAAGTAGATTTACAAAGAGAAAAAGAGAAACATCTCCTGTTTGCTGGTTTATTCCCCAGTGGCTGGCACCATGCCATTCTTAAGCCAGGAGCTCCTCCTGGGTCTCCCACGCGGGGGCAGGATGGCAAGGACTTGGGCCATCCTCCCTGCCTTCCCAGGCCACAGGCGGGAGCGGAGGGCAGGTGGGGCAGCCGGGACACGCCCACATCAAGGTGGTTCAGATTATGCGGTGAGAGACAATACGTCACTGATCATTTGTGGGTCTGTATCTCTTTGCACATACAAAATATTCCCTGCTTGATATAAACAAGGGTAGAATGGCTGGGTGCATTCAGTAGACATTACCAAAAGCATACCCATGTGGTCCTCCAGCTCATGTCCCCGTTAATACTGTGGAGCCTTCCTGTTCTTCCCTCATGTATTATTATACTTAAATTTCTGGTAATGAAGAGGTGTCATTTGGCTTAAATGAGATCCGCCTTCCTGGTGAAATAGAACATTTTCACGTACACAGCGAGTAGATTTCTTGTTTTGAAAATGATCTCTCCATGGCCTTTGCTTGGTTTTTGAGGGGCTTTTTCTATGACTTAAGAATTCTTTGTATATTTAGGCCATCTTTTAAGGAAAAATATTTGAAAGAATCACAAGGGCGGGTGAGTGAGAGAGATCAGTTTGCCCACTGGTTCACTCCTCATATGGCCATAGCATCTAGAGCTGGGCCAGGCTGCAGCCAGGAGCCAGGGCATGGATGGGAGGGCCCGAGCACTTGGGCCGTCCTCTGTGCGTTGGCAGGGAGCTGGCTGGGCAGTGGAGCGGCTGCAACGCAAACCAGTGCCCGTATGAGACGAGCAGGCAGAGCTTACCCACGTGCAGCATTCAGGAATTAAATCCAGATGTTAATTAGAATCTTCATGTTTTTCAGCTGATGTATTTTGTTAATAGAATCGTTGTCTTTTTAGATAAAAACAGATACCCTCTCCTAAACATTTGGATCTTTTACTTGTGGTCTGTACTTAAAGTTTGAAATGGCAGGAAATAGCACACCACTGCCCCAAAACAGAGTTAAGACTGTCCTTTTTGCCATTTGTAATGACTTCTACCTTGAATTTTCATAGACACATGCCATGCTGCTGTTTCTTTATATTGTTTTAGCTCAGCATTCTTCGTTCAGATATCGAGTGTCTTATGTGCTGGACATGCTGCTGGATACGGAGCTGCAGCTAGAAGCAGTCACTGCCTCGTGGATAGAGCCACGTTCTAGTAAGGACCAGAGCGCAGCCGCCAGCGTGGACACGCTGACGCTCTGAATGTGACATCCTCTGGTGGATCTTATTTCCCCCACAGACTGACTTTAGGTAGCTTAGCCCTGTAACTAGAACCAATTTATGACAAATAACTATAATTGAAGTTGGAATTAATGTTCCACTCACATGGTTGAATGAATCTTTGAATGATTTTGCAAAAATGACCCCTACTACTTAGCTTGTTTGTTTTTAAATATTTTTATTTGAAAGGCAGATTTTACAGAGAAGAAACAGAGGTCTTCTATCTGCTAGTTTACTCCCCACATGGTTGCAGTAGTCAGAGCCAGGCTGGCCCAAAGCCAAGAGCGTTTTCTGGGTCTAGTGCATGGGTGCAAGACTTGGGCTAGCGCTGCTTTCCCAGGTGGAGAAGCAGGGAGCTGGGTTGAAACTGGAGCAGCCAGGACTCAAACCAGCACTTACACGGTAGTCAGCACTGTAGGTGGAGAATTAGCATGCCTCACCACTGTATGGGCCCCTAAGCTTTCTGATCTGTAAAAGTAACAACTTTTGTACCAATGTTTCAAAGAACCATGTTTAACCAGGGCAGAACCGCTCTGGTACTCCATAAAATCTATGAGCTCTTTGTCTTAGCACGGTAGTGTGCTGGATCACTTTTCCATTGGTTTCTCAAAGGTTTTTATATCAGGACTGACTTTCTAAAAGTATTGTAGCAGCGTGTCTTTTCTCCTTTGGCCTTAATTTTATAAGTTTTTCAAAGAATATTTTTCTTTCTTATGGTCAGAAGGTACTGTGAATTTAAAACGTTTTGAAATGCATCACAATCGTTATTATGGGCAAGACTTGCATCTTATTAATCTTGTTTTCCGTGTGGCCTTCCACTCTGTTCTGTTACAGTCATGGGTGAGGATTTCCCACTGGAATTTGTTACTTTATTCTCTGCTTTTTAAGTTATAGCACTGAGCATGTCTTCTGATTAGAAAAATGTTTTAAAAAGTTATTTTTCAAAGATCTAGAAACATCTGCCGAAAATTAGCACAATCCCAGAAATAAGCTTCAGGACTCGTTTTCAGGGGCAGACAGGATCCAGGATTGGAATAATTGGAACATTGTTTTTCTGCAATGTTTTTGCCTGGGCAGACAGTGGTCCTGGTCTTTGAGTGTCCTCAGAGAACAATGGGCTTTAACAGCCTGTGTGGGATTCTAAGTCTCATATTTATTGCAAGCTATCTTCTGGGACTTTTTAGTACTTGAAAGGACAGAAAGCTCTGTTGTTCATTGTGTCCCAGTCTGTCTGCATTAGGTAATGATTAATTCATACTATTTTCAGTATTACACTGCTAGTTGATTTTACAGTCTTTGCTCAGCTTCTTGCTTAGTGTGCTTGTGGTTAAACCTGCCTACCTTGACCTGTGGTGCTTGGCTACTGCCATCTTGTTTTGCCATTTTAAATGAGGTACAGCCACAAATTAACACTAAAAATTTATCATCTTTGTTGTATTGCTCTGAAAACAAGTCTGTAAGGTTTTAGACTAATCTTAATTTCACGTTAAGAGATTTTTTTAAATCTCAATTGTTTAGACACAGTCCTTTCAAAGATTGTGTATGCCATGGATATTCCTGCGTACATGGACAGTCTGGGGACTGCGGGACGCCCCCTGGCGGGAGGGCTGCTGAGCGCTGTCTGCAGAAGCCTTTGTCCGGCCTTACTGAGATCCAGATCTCCTCCAGGAAGCTGTTCCTTGTGCAGGTTCATATCGGTTCGTGTTCCCCCAGACCTGCACTTCCTAACCCTCTGTGTTGCCCGGGTGTGGCTCAGACGTTGTGTCGCTGATTCAGTAACATGTTTTAACAGGTGCAGAATCCCTCTAGTCTTCATTGTTTCCCAAAGAAAAATACATGTGTTGTTTAAATTTGATGTCTGAGTCTGCATTTTAGGATTCTGAGTGTTGTTTCCCCACTGTCTTTTTGAGCCACATCTTCAAGATTTTTCATCAGCTTTTTGTTCACTCATAGGGTTTATCATTGTCTGCTGCTGCTGGCCACTGTGAGTCTCAACTAAAAACATCCGCGTAACTGCCGCCAGGGCTGTTCATCTGCTCACAGCATACGAGGTTCCGTGGCTCCTGCTGCTGAAGGTCACTTGGATGGATCTGAGAGATCTTTAGGTGACTGAGGTGCCGGGAGTCTGTCCTGCCCCCCAAGTCCTGGTGACCCCCTGGTTGCTCTTTCCTTGGCAGGGGAGGAGAAGGCCAACACCCACCTGCTGCTGGGCATGTGCTTGGACGCCTGTGCCCGCTACCTGCTGCACTCCAAGCAGCCCTCCCAGGCACAGGTGATGTACGAGAAGGCGCTACAGATTTCCGAGGAAATACAAGGAGAAAGACATCCACAGGTGAGGGGGCTGCGTGAGGAAAGCCCAGGAGACCCCGAGCGTCGTCCCAGCGGACAGCAGAGAGCACTGGGTGGTCCTCAGATGCGCCTCCTTGAGCCCCAGGGCACTCGTGTTCTTACACAAACCCCAGCAGCTCAGAAAGGACCTGGGACTGCTGCTCTGTGCTGGGCCGGCCCAGGACAGCCCGCCAGCTTCCCGCGAGCCCCCGTGCCTCCCTGCCATAGCGTGCAGCTCGGCAGTACGGAGCGGGGCAGGAGATTCCCCTGGGAGCTCTGTGAGGACCAGGCTCCAATAGGATACCCTTGCCGCCTCAGCCCCAGTTAAGATGGCAGGGAGTGATGGTGGTGGCGATAAATTAGAAACACGTGTCTCCTCACTGAAAGCATGTCTTTAAGGGTGAGTAGTGGATCCCGCAGGATACAAAAGCACAACAGATTTTAAAGATTTTATTTTTATTGGAAAGTCAGATATATAAAGAGGAGAGACAGAGAGGGAGATCTTCAGTCCACTGATTCATTCCCCAAGTAGCCACAACAGCTGGAGCTGACTCAGAGCCAGGAGTCTCTTCCGGGTCTCCCACATGGGTGCAGGGTCCCAATCCCAAGGCTTTGGGCCGTCCTCAACTGCTTTCCCGGGCCACAAGCAG
Source organism: Ochotona curzoniae (assembly GCF_017591425.1). Lineage (NCBI taxonomy): Eukaryota > Metazoa > Chordata > Mammalia > Lagomorpha > Ochotonidae > Ochotona > Ochotona curzoniae. Next base: position 22,582 of record NW_024466958.1, read on the forward strand.
GGAGCTGGATGGGAAACGGGGCTGCTGGAATTAGAACCGGCACCCATGTGGGATTCTGGAGCATGCAAGTTGAGGTCTATAGCTGCTAAGCTACTGCAACGGGCCCAAAAGCAAAACCTCCCCCAGTCCGATTTATTTTAAGGAGTCAGAGATTGATTTTTCATTTGCAGGTTCATTCCCTCCAAATGGCACAATAGCCGAAACCAGGAACCAGGATTTTCCTCAGGGTCTCCCACATGGGTATAGGAGCCCAAGAATTTGAGCCATCCTCCACTACTTTTCCCGGGCATAGAGAGCCTGGTTGGAAGTGGACCAGCCAGGACATGGATTGGCACCCATACGGGATGCTGGCATCATAGGCAGAGGCTTAGCCTACTAAGCCATTGCACTGGCCCCAAAATAGCAAAACTTGGACTGAGCTGGGCAGGTATGTAAGGTGATCATGTTTTAGATGGAAAGAGAATTTGGTTTGTGGATTATCTTTAACCAGAAAGGAAATTGGGCCTTACTCCAAAGGGTCTTTAGTGAGGAATATGGAGGCAAGCCCGAGTCGGTGTGACTGTAGCGACTGCGATTGACAGGCTCGTGTTGCTCGTTTGGAATGCCGGCAGAGCATCGGGCACCCGCACGCAGGGCTCGTCTCCTGTTTGCTTGCAGACGGTTGTGCTCATGAGCGACCTGGCCACCGCGCTGGACGCCCAGGGCCGCTTTGACGAGGCGCACGCGTACATGCAGAGGGCATCGGAGCTGGCCAGAGAGGTGGATCACCCAGAGCTGCACATGGTGCTCAGCAACCTAGCTGCGGTTCTGATGCACAGAGGTGGGCATCGTGGGCATGGGCAGAGGGATGCTGCTGGGCAATGAGGAAACTCAAAGAAGGGGAGGAAGGATAGAAGAAAGGTTAGGCTGAGCAGTGGTTGCTGTTCTGCTCACTTCTGGAGTCCCATGGGGCTGGCAGGAAGCCGAGCGGCAGCCCCTGGTGGCCGCCCACCTGCCGCCTGCTGCTCGCGGGGTGCAGCACACGCCAGGCGTGTCCCCCAGGGAGGAAGTGAAGCACACCGGAAGTCACCTGGGTCTTTCCTTCAGGAATGCTGTGACGTGCATTTTCTTACTGTTCCTTCTCTCTGGGCTGTTTTAGAACGATATACACAAGCAAAAGAAATCTACCAGGAAGCGCTGAAGCAAGCAGAACTGAAAAAAGACGAGGTCTCTATACAACACATCCGGGAAGAACTGGCTGGGCTGGCAAGAAAAAGCAGTCCTTTGGCTTAATTTTATTAAGCTCTAAGTCTGCGTTGGAGGAGGAGAGATCCCCAGTACCCCAGGACGAGGTGTGCATTCACTGCCACGACTTTGCCCTGCAGCTGGCAATGGCCGCTCTGAGGACAGATGCCATCCTGTGGCTAGGTGCTGCTTTGCTGCCCCTGACGCTGGATCAGATTGACAGGTCACTGTTGTGCAGGTGTGCGCCCAGCCTGGCATCACTGCACCCACTCGTGCCCGCCCTCCTCACTTTATCGTTGTGGCAGACCAGCTACCTGTGTCATGGCAGAGGGGGACAATGGTGAGTTGTTTTTCTTCTCCGTCTCATGGAGCACACTGTGGGATTGAGTGCACGAAGGCGAAGTGTTGGCTTGCAGTGCTGCCAGAATCACATGTGGAATTAGGCCTTTGTAAGTAGAGCGCCGTTTAATCAAACAGCAGTGGACCGTACACAGCTCATTATATGCAACTATTGTGAAATGAGGTAGAGACGAGCAGTGCCGGGCGGGCCCCGCTCTCCTCGGCATGGCTGTGCAGTGGCCGTCCCCGATGGGGGTGAGTTGGCGCCGGGTGCTGTAGGACCCCTGGCTGCATCTGTCTCACAGGAAGAGACTGCCGTGTCGGCAAAGGTGTCCCCTCCTCGGGGCCCTCGGTGCGCGTGCTGTAGGGCAGCGGCTGGCACACTGCAAGGGCTGGAGAAAGGGTTTGTGGATCCCACGAGGAAACACTGATGCTGGCTTTCCTGTGGGCAGAGGGAGGGACTGGGACCAATAGTGATATTTTTGGTTCATATGTACATACTGAAATAATCTTTTCTTAATAAACTAGAAATTATTCAACATGTAGTGCATGTAGTCCAGTAATCTTTGAATTTCTCATTAAAAAAATTCTTCCAGAAGAGTTGATGAAAATATAAAACTCCTAAAACTAAACTTGTACATTTTACAGGTAAAGTTTCTTCCCCCTTTGTATCGAAGTTATCTGTTATATTCCTTTAATCAGGTCTGAGAGCAGAGGAAAAAAATCAGACAACAGCTGGTGCCAGCCACTCACCTTCTGCCCGCTCACTGCAAGGGGTAGTCCAAGTTAGGTTTTTCAGTCCAAGTTTTATTTAAGGAAATGCAATCCTCCACAATGATTCAGTCATGGTCCCACTCCTTGGAAATTCAAGTGGTTTTCAGAACGGCAGCTTGGTCTCCTGCCTGTCTCCCGTACGGTTCATTCACACTGTTGTCCAGTGACTCAAAGGGGAACTGATTCCCTTTGCTGGTTGGGCTGAACTCCTTACAACAGTGCATTTTAAAATTTGGAACTGTGTTATCACTGGCGTTTTCAGGGAATAAAGAATTTTTTAAAATCACTGAGTATACCCAAATTAAAACATTACAAAATTTCCAATCATAAGCACGCACTGGGAAACTGGCTGTCAGAATGCTTATTTTAGCAGTTTCAGGAAGACATGAATTCTGTTCTGGGTGTTAAAGTCCTAAAGCTGTAGCATCAGAGCAGTGAAACCTGGGCCGGCAAAGAGTCAGTGTTGATGTGCGAGTGGCGGCCCCCTCGGCGCAGGCCTGCAGCAGGGACACCTGCCCCGGAGCCGCAGTCCAGGGAGCTCCGAGAACAAGGTAGGATCTGTCTGTTCTGGAAACCATCCTGACTGGAGAGCACAGTACCCTCGGGTCACAGTTAAACATAGTCATAATTCTAAAATAACTACCAGTACCTGGGGGGAAAAAAGACCTTCCAGCTGAAAGCTGTTGAGAGGAATTTTTACTTTTTTGTTCTTACAGAAACTGCATGTGTATAAATAGTATTATAAAGATGCCAGCCTTTCAGATAAAGGAACTCTGACCGTGACGCCTGATCTGAAGCATTCTCACGGGGCTGGAGGCTTTCTCTCCAGGTAGACATGGGCTTGTGGCGGATCCTTGTCACTTAACTTTGAGCAAAGTATTAGAAACCTCAGTCTTGAGCTTTCATTGAAAAGGCCAGGTCTTTATAAAGTGCTAACTTGAGTCATCCTCAAACACCTGTAATCTCTGCCCTGTCCAGTCATCAGTGGCATTTCCCCAGAACATCAGCAGGTATATGCTGTGGAAGGATGCTCATGTGTTATGATCAAATTACATGTTTAACCCAAAAATCTAGGAATTCAGTGAGTTCTTACTGAGGCATAAAACTGACCCTGTAGTGCCATACTTAGATTGTAATTCATTCTTTTAAGTTATTTGCACCTTAAGATTTTATGAAATGAGAACATTCAACAATACTGTGGCCCTAAGGAAGCAAAATTAGAACAAGCTCTGGCAGGCACAGAGATGCAAAGAAAGGACCAGGTTCTTTGTGAGAATTCTTCAGGATCCAGCATGAAAGATGGACACACTCTATCGATCATGAATACCAAACTAAAAGCATGTAGGTTTCTCCTTTGGAACCTGAGACCCCAAGAGCCTTGAGTCACAGATGATGTGCTGTAGCTATGGACAAGCCGGTCAGATTTATTTCAAAACAGAAGCCTTGTTGGGCTGCATCAAATGCAGGAGAAAAGGAATACCTTAGGGGCATGGTTAAGTTACCAGTGTGCATAACAGTGAGGTATGCCTCAAATAAGCCTTTAAAACTTTAAAAACTCAACTATAACATACCCATGCAGTCATTTTTTTTCAGTGCTACTAATGAAGGAAAAATTAAAGCTTGCACTGGAAATTTACATTACGGCAGAAGTCCATTGTTCCTACCTTTGACCCTAATGCACAGACTAGGACAGGGTCTGTTAAAAACCTAAACATTTCCACAAGATTTGAAACATCACTGGGAAGCTGAATTTAAAGAAAACAAAATCAGATCAAGTACAATGCCCGTGACAGCCGACATTATGATCTGGGCTGTGTGAGGTTTTTTTTTTTTTAGAAGGCTAGGGTTAAAAAGATAGACAAAAAAATTTTTCAAAAATTACCCCCCCGAGTTGATGCGCTGCTTTGAACATAAGTACACCAGATCTACAGCAAGGGGCTACACTGCAAAAAGGTCCTCTATTTACAATAAGAGTGATTTAAAGACATTATGGTTTTCTTTACAAACAGGAATTGTCCACTTTTTAAAAACTCTACAATTCACCCCTCTACAATTATAATCCACTCAACTGACCATATCAAAGGCGGTTTTTGTTTTCTCCTATTGACTCTCCAAACAAATTTTTATCATTTCTCCATCATCCGTGGCCCTGGCTCTCCTGAAAAGTCTCTGGGCACAAATCATAGGAGGGCAGGTTCCGACCTGCACTTACTAACACGAACCCGGAGCCGGGCTCCTCCCTTCCCCCGTCCAGCCTCACGTCCGCTCACTCGTCGCTGTCCGACAGCGTCTCGTACTGCGCCGAGAGCAGCGGGGCGGGCTCTCGCTCCCAGATCCTGTTCTGTTGGTGAGGAGCTGCCTGGCTCACGGCCGAGGGGGCGCATGCGATCGGAGTGGGTGGGGTGCTGCTTAGCATCCGCAGCGTCAGAGGGTTATACGGGAACTGCGTCGAACCTGACAAAAGAAAAAGTGGGAGCTTACTTGCCGTTTCACCCAGTCTGACTCTGGTTGGAGGACAGGACCTGTAGTCACGTGACACTACAAAAGCAAATCGGATAGCAATGGAGAAGCCCAGGTCTCCGCCCTCTAGCCACGACGCAGCCCGTGTGTGACGGGGGCAACGGTGCCCACAGTGTCCGCTGGACTGTAACCCAGCCAGCAGCTGCACGGTCAGCATAAGCCTGTGCCAAGTGTTTCTATGAAAAACCCAAGTGAAGAATGAAGTGTTAATTGAACTAAAATCGGTTACACCAGGAACTCTTCAAGGCTCCCTGAGAATCTTCTCCGAGTATCTATGTGGAAGGCGCGGTGACCTCAGTAGTGGCACCCGAGTACAGTTCAAGAACTGAAACCACAGACTTGCAAATGGCAACGTTGGCTACCAACCAGCCAACATAGGAGAGTGGGTGCCAGCTCTTTGTAGATCTTTGCTGATGCTAATGGTACTTCTAAGGTTATGTGCATTCAAATTCCATTCTCAGAGGTAGAATCCTTTAATTTTAAAGTCATGGAAGTATAGTTTTTCAAACCATAAATGTTTCTGATTTTCAAAGCAGTAGTAAACATGGCATTACTATAAACCGCTCCGGGCCTCAGGCACCTGTGCTGTGCGGGGCGGGATGGGGCGGCTCACCTGTTGAAGAGGGCCTGTCCTCCCAGGCCCAGCCCGGCGTCTGCCTGTGGTAATCCCCTTCCGAGTGGACCGAGGACACGGACGAGGGCCGCTCGCCCCCCAGGTAGGCTTGCCCAGGGATGGGAGATTTAGATTTCCTGCTGTTTGACTTGCTGATCAGCTTTGGTTTGCAGACGCCTGTTCAAGTGACAGGATTAATTATTGACATACAGTATTTGGTCTCTATATACTACATGAATAAAAATAATAGTAGCATGAAGAAGCTAGATTTTAGTAGCTAGTAAGATAAATACTATTTAAAAGAAAGAATTTTACCTACAGTGACTAGAATAAAAGATATGTCCTTATGTCATAAACATAAAATATGTGGTAACTGAAGAAACGCAATTTTCTAAACAGTGGTGAAGAATTAAAGCAGGTTCACCGACAGAAACCTTAGACCTTCACTACCCGGAGCCCCGCGGCCCCAGCACAGAGGGCAGCCAACAGGTGTTCCCACACGGTACATCGAGGGAAAGGCTGGGTCAGAACTCCCGGGATGCACAGGCCCCTGGGGTCTCTCACAGCAGCGGGACAGCTCAGACCTCAACGCATCAGCAGGGGTGAGCGCCCAGGTCACGAGCCGAGCTGTAACCTCCCTGGCCTTGGAACTCTAAGTGCGTATTTCCAACAAACATGAGCCGGAGGGCAGGGGCGGAAAGGACAGGACGATGCTCGCTTACAGAACAGGAAATCCTGATGTCATCTTCCAGGGAGAGCTAACCTGCATTTCTTCCTGGGGCACGGAGGGCCCTTTGCTTGAGGAAAGCGAGCCGAGAGATGCAGACCTTCGGATTCTATTTTAAGTATAAGAGATGCTGATTCTCAAAGATTAAGAAACTTGTTGCTCATAAACTTATGCTGAAAGCTAGCATCATGGTGATTTTTGGTAACACCGTGCAGAATGATCTGATGCCTGTCTTTGTCTGCAGGGGTGCTGCTCCGTGCTACAGGAGCGGCTGCTGCCCGGAGGTCGGCGCCGGAAGGACTGGGCTGTCCTGTGGCCTTTTCTGTGGTGTCAGCCAGTCCTTTTATACTGAAACTGTCATTTTTACCACAACAGTAAGTCACTTTTACTGAAAACCAGAAATATGAAGTCGTAATTGCAGCGGGTGTGTGGGCAAGGCCTAGAATCAATCAAGAGGAGACACTGCCTGTTGTCAGGACGTGGGCTGAGCTGGCTTCTTCCAGAGGGGCAACACTACCTGAGTGAGGTGACGGGTCCCCTTCCTCTCGCCGGGCCTCACTGCTGGTCACAACTGACGTGGCGGCGCCAGGCACTACCCCCACAGCCTGGGACATGACCACCCCGTGATCCTCCACTTTGTCATCGAAGCTTCCCATGAGAGCCTTCCTGATGATGTCTTCCAGACCGAGGTTACTGGCAGGGTCAGCGTAGGAATGCCCGCGGGAGCTGACGGAGCCTGCAGGAGGGCACCGGCATCATTTCTGCCCGGCTCGGAGGCAGACCCAAGATGGAGAAGTGACAGGCCACACAGCCCCCCAAGCCCAGAGTCCACACAGGTCCCTTCCACACACAAAGGACAGTGTTGGGAAATGCGTTTCCCAAGTCATTCAGCCACCCACACTCTTGCTAAAGTCACTCAGTTAACTGGTTCAGATTTTTTTAAGATTTTTTTTAAAACTGAAAGGCAAAAGAGTGAGCAATATTCCATCTGCTGGTTCACTCTTCAAATGGCTGAAAAGGTCAGGGTTGGGCCAGGTGGAAGCCAAAAGCCTGGACTTTCACTGCAGCTGGAAGGGTCCAAATTCTTCCACCGCTTTTGGTTGTCCCCGCCCCACCCCCAGGTGCATTAGCAGGGAGCAGCCGGGACCTGAACCCGTGCTCCAACAGCGGATAGCTACTATAGAAGTAGCAGCTTAGCCCGCAATGCCACAACACCAATGCCTGGTTCAATAGTTTCTGATTCTCTCTTCGGTTAAGTACTTGTTGAATCTTAGTTCCCTTTTTCACGATCTCTTCTCGGACTAAACTATTACTTTACATATAGGAGCAGTCCTGCTGGTCTCAATATCAGTTACTGAATGGACTGTTACTTTCCCACTATAGCATTGATGATATATTTTCATTCTTACCTGATGTTGTAACTGCTGGCAGATTAAAGATCTCTGTTCCTGGCTGAGCTGCTGCTATATTGAAACAAATATTGAAGTTAATTTGAGATGTGATAATCCAGTACATCAAAGGTTTTAAAAATCCGACAATAAAATTGACCTCTAATTGCCAATGAGCTCAGCTTATTTTACCAATTAAATTGAGGATAACTACTTTTTTTAAAGGAAATAAAAAATCAAATTAAGGCAAGATAATCAAAACAGCAGCACTGCAACCCCAGAAGGGAAGCTGCACTGCTACAGAGAATCGGGGAAAAGCCATTCTCCGAGCAGGAATCCAGGCTCCACAGCCAAGAAAGAACCTTGGACTTGAAAAGGGCCATCAGGTCTGCGGCAGTCTGGTACACATTCCAGAAGCCGCCTCAATGCGCTGCTGCCCTGGCCAGCTGGGGCCGTAACCAAGGACCGCCTCTGTGCCACGCGGCGTCTCGTTCCTCGCTTGCGCAGCGCGAAATGACAGCAGAACCAGCAACCAGAAAGCACTGTGCCAGAAGGGAAAGCAATTTGGAAACATAAATGCTTTCCATGATTTCTTTCAATTAGATGCTGAGAATTTTAAAGGAAAGTGCAGGAATTGAATGGTGGCTACACAAATGACACCTCAAAGAATGGGACATGCACAAGCAGAGGCTCTGGTGTGTGGGCGATGACCATCTGCAAAGACAGTGTGTGTGCCAGGGGGACTCTCCATCGGGGAGCCTTAACCCCCGACTGGAAAGCTCTTCTGCGCCCGAGGCCATCTGGGTATTGATGAGACTCACAGGCCAGTGTGTTCCATGCAGGACTTAGCCCGCCAGAAAAGCAGTCCTGCCTGCAGTTCCTGGCCAGGCCAGCCAAGTGATCTTGGAAGCCCTACGTAGGCTGTGGGCCGGACGTCCCCCACCCAGCCAGGAGGAAGAGAATCTTCTCCATAAAGTTGTATAGAGGATGTCGGGGAACACAGTAAATAAAACGGCCTCATCGCTGCCTACAGAGCCTGGGGCCGGAACACAGAAGAGCCTGTGAGTTCAGTTTCCTGCTTGCCCGTGAACAGGTGCAGTCTGAGCGCACACTAAGGAGACCCCGGTGGAGAAAGGTCAGATCCACATAGATTTGGGAGTCCTGGCATAAAAGTGATCGCAGAGGGAGTGAGGCGGCAGCAACCTCGGGCCGCTCAGAGTGACGCTGGGCTTTTAAGAAGATAGAGATGGCCAGAGGAGCAGAGAGGTGCGTGGGAACCCAGAAAAGAGCATTTTGGGGAAAAGGTCAGAAGTGTGGAAGAGACCAAATAGCATCTTAAAGCACTGTGGTTTTTGCAGAAGCCCCTCAGTGGTGGCCCCAGGGGAGCACAGAGGGAAAGCAGAGCTGCTGGTGGCTTTATTTTCTGAGTTCTGCTGCATACTGAATGTCCGGAGGCAGGGGTGGGACCCAGGAGCCTGTCGGTTTTGTAATATCAACTTCCTGCCAAAAACAGCAACAATTCCAGGCACCGAAGCCCTTGTACTGGTGCTTGCTTCAGATGCTCACTGCACTTCTGCTTGGCTAGCGGATTGCTGCAGAGCAGGCAACAGCTATTACACTACACACCCAACACGGCACTCCACCGAGTGTTGAACTGAAGAAAGCGAGCTACTGCCTACAGACGACGTAAAACGTACTGAGAGTAGACACTGCAGATTGCAACACATACACAGTCCAAGTGTTTCAACAAAGACCAGAGAGGGGCAGGGCAGGCCAGACCAAGGCGTGGCCACCTAAGACCAGTATGTTTCCATGCTGCGGCAGACTCATCTCCGGGTTGTAAGAGAATGTGAGAATGACAGCACCCTTTTTACTCCTGATTTGAACAGCTGTAAATAATAGATGAAATGGTTGTGGGTTGGGGCGAGAAAACCAATGATAATTTTGTAAAGGACTTCTGCAGATCTGACAGCAATTCTGGTTGGCAGTCTAAAGTATTTATCTTCCAGATCTGCTGTCACATGAAAAAGGGATTTGGCAGTTAAGAGCCGGGCCGACTGACCCTGGGCTCGTCCTTTCCTGAACTCATCACAAGCAGCACTCCCACCCGGCAGTCCCTAGTTCCCAGCCCACCATCTGACAAACAGCAGTAGATGGTAAGCAGATTAGAGAACTAGCAGATGGCAGTGTCCCCAGTCTTCATTACTGGAGACAATGCAGGCCAGGACAAAAGGGGGTGGGGGGGACAGTAAGGTGGGCCTGTGATGAATGCAGGCACATCAGCCTAAGGAAGGGTTCTGCTCTAGAGCTTTCTGCCAGTTTGGCAAGTTCAGAACTATTAGAAGCCAATGAAACATGGACTCTGAAGTCAGAAGTCGCAGGCTTGGACAGTCGCCCCTTTATGGACGAGCTCTATAACCTGGGCCAACTATTACACCCTCGTCTCAGTTCCTCATCGACAAAGCAGATGTAATAGTAATACGTAGTATAGTCGGCAGGGTGAATTTAGAACACTGTCTAGGCACACAGTGTTAACCTTTTACATTTTAATTTATTTTGAGGGGCAGACATAGAGCTAGAGTGAGGCAGGTGGAAAGGAAGGGGGGGCGCTGTCTCCCAAGCACTGGGTTCACTCCCAGATGCCTACAGTAGCCAGGACTGGAAGCTAGGGACTCAAACAAGGTCTCCCTTGTGGGGAGCAGAGATGCAGTGTGCTGCTTCAGAGGGTGTGTACTAGCAAGCAGCTACTCTAAGTGGAAGCAGGGCCCTATAGTGTGGGATATCCTGATGTTAGAATTTTAGGTGGGGAGTTTATCAGAGGCTGCAGAGGCTGCATGTGTATATGACTACTGAATGGCTGAGTTTGTATCTGGGCAGATACTGGCAGGGTACAAAAGTCGTTGGAAGGAAGTGCAGCCTGTCCTACCCTTGGGAGATGGCCATCACAGAAGCAGAGCAAGGAGGAAGTGTTATAGATTAAGAGCAATTCTTGACCCGTAAGTGTGTGTTCATGCCATGGGCACAGAATCATCATTGTCCCAACAAAAAACAACCACCACAAATCGTAGGCTGCATTAATAATGATAAATTCAAGGTAGGCCATTATCACAGTATTCTGTACCACGCAGCCTACTGAAAACCCAAACTGTATGTTTTCTTGTAGGGAACGATTCAGACAGGAGGGTGCACTCACAATGAGAACATGGGAAAGAACTGGTGAAACAGACATTTACAAAGGTTAAGACCAAGAAAGGATGAATATTCAAATATCTAAAAAGATGTAATATGGCGATGGCCCAGGGTTTAACTACAACAACAACAAAAAAAAGCAAAACAAATGGAGGATTGATCCAGCCCCACCTGAAAGGGTAGGACTCCTAAACACAGCATTTGTTCAAGGAGAAAATGGTCACCTTCAAAAAAACAAGTTCCTAAATTCCTACGCCCTAATTCGGAACAATTCATCAACTAGCAGATGTTGGACAAGGAATTTTAGGGTCGAATGTATTAGAAGGAGGCCCTATACAAGCCTTCAAGCTCAAGGATTACAAGACAAGCATAATATTAACGCATGTTTTATTTGGGGTTCATGAAAGAAATCCCACTTACCCATGTCAGAGTCACCTCCACCAGAGGAGTTCAACTTACGAAAAATCTCCTGCTTCTTTGACTTAACCATGGGGGACGTGTTTTCAAGCTTGGTGAAGAATGAAGGCAAGTAGCTAATGCTCCCTGGTGAGCGGGAATCATTCCTATTAGAAAACAGGAAAGTCAGTTACAACCATCGGCTCCTAACCCTGAGGACATTCTTACTGCTGACCGTGCCAGTTCTGGAGTGCTCGGAGAACAGAAGCTGCTACGTGCCGCGTCACATCCTCACAGCTCTATGTGAGGACACAGTCAGCTCCAGGTGTCAAAGGTGAGATCTTGAATTCTGATGAAAGGAGAACTTGAGCTTATCTGATTTATTTTTTTAATTTGAGAGAACAGAGGGATAGAGTCACACACAGCTCCCATCTGAGGAGAGCAGATTCACTCCACGAAAATCTTCAATGGCCAGGAACTCAACGGGAGCTACAAGTCAGCTCAGGTTCCCCCTCGTGCCATCCCAGGCTGGAATGCAACAATTCTTAAGGATTACAAGGTGAGCAGCCATGGGCAGAGTCAAATGTCACGATGCTCTGCAATTAACAAACATGGACTCACGTCATCATGCAAATCGGGACCCATTCTACTGACAGAAATACTCACCTTTAAGTGCACTGAAACTATAGTAACACACTTGCCTATAAAATAGCAGGAGCTCATATCTAAGTGACAGTTGGACTTGAACAGAATAGCGTCTGTGAATAAAGCAAGCTGCCTGTCAGTCACTTCAAGTCAACTAACAGTATGAGCGTAAAGGATCTCACATTTCATCGGCAGCTTTCTTTACTAACATACTTCTAAAAACAAGTCTCATTAACAGCTCATGGATCCCGGCAGAGAGCAAGAGCATGGGCAGAGAAAGCTGTTGGTAACCAAATCTGGTCATGTGGATTCATAATTCAAGCACAGAGCCTATGCCAAGAAAGACAAGGCAGTAGAAAGATGAGACATGGTCTTTGTTCTCAAAAAACTTACACTCAGGCAAAACATGTGAATGTATCATTTAATATAAAAGCATTTGCTCTCAAGAGACAGATCTACTTACCTATTTGGCTGTCTAAGAATACATACAGTAAATACAAACAAGTAAGATATTCTAAGAAATGTACTAGCAATTGGAGTTGGATCGTGGTTTACAGCTGGACTCTCCCTTACAAGGATGACCCACAGATTGACCTAAGAGGGCAGCAAAGGGAGGGTTCACAGCTTCAGCATGGACAGAGCAAGGCAGAATGGGTTATGGCACATCCAGCTAAGCAGCTACTTCCCGTGCCAGCATCCCACACAAGTGATGGTTCACGTTCCAGGATTCCACTTCTGATACAGCCTGCTGCTAATGTGCCTGGAAAAGCAATGGAAGGTGGACTAGAAACTTGGGGGCTGCCATTCATGTGGGAGACCTGGATGGAGCTCCCTAGTTCGGCTTGGCCTAGTCCCGGCCACTGCAGCCATTTGAGGAGTGAACCAACCACTGGATGGTAGATGGGTCTCTGTGACTCTGCCTTTTAAACAAAAACAAATCTGCATGTGAGAATGAAATGGAATTGAACGAGTACAGTAAGCTGATTATGAAAGAACAAAATGCTTTGATTCTGTGAGTCTTAGAGAAAATAATTCTGGTGGAAGGATGGTGACTGAATGGAAAGAGGCTAGAGCAAAAACATGTCATCCAAATGGGGGTCCAGATGCAGTAATTCATAGGGTGGGACCAGGGTGAGAAACTGAGGCAGGAAAGCACGGTGCTTGGTGTCTGGTAAGCGCTCACCTGGTGGGTGAAATCGTGAGTGACACAACCACCAGCAAAAAGGTTTCCAAAGACTGAGGAAGACTGAGTTTCAAGAATAATTACCACACTTTCTCTAATGTATTAAAATAGAACATTTACACTGGAGAAACAGATCCTCCTAGAACCCCATCCTGACACACAAACCAAATCAGAGAAGGGCACTGGTTCCCAGCCCTCACACCCGCCTCACCTCTGCTCCGCAGGCTCTGCTCCCCTCTGCGCCAAGAGCAGCATGCTGTCCTGTTTGTCATGCACAACCGGAACCTGGGGTGGGGAGATGGGCTCGTAGGGCTCTGAAGACACGTGACTCCTCTCTGGCGATTTTCCAGGCCTGCCATTGCGACATGGAGGACATCAGATTGTGCTTCGATGATTCACAGGCTTAACCCAAACAGAAACTGGTTAGCTCATGAGTCAGTCGCTTCAGTAGTCACCATGTACCCAGTGACTGGAGGTGGCCACAGTGGGAGCTCATGCGGAGGCTGCATCCTGCCATGTTAAGTCCAAGCGCAGTGCTTGGTGTGAGCCGTGACCTGCTAGTTGGCCCTCAATAAGGGAAAGACCTGTGTGCTAACTGAAGACAGGCTCCAGCCGTACCACTCTGCGGGTCTGTGCAATGTCATTGTTCCTCTGGATTGCACACTGCCAGGGATAATGTGAGATGAACATCTAAAACCATTTTTTTTAGCTTAGCAATTTTGCATATTGGGAGCCACCTTTAACTTTCAATATTAAATATGTTCCTGTTGATACTACTTAAGTTCCACTGCACTCAAATGCTATTACTTCCTTTCTTGGTCAACCTACTGCATTCTTACAGTTGCTCATTTGATGTTTGCCTCTGAAATTCAAATAATCATATAATTTCCTGCTTTATCAAATTTGAAAGTTACCATCTTTCTCTCCATGAAAAAGACCTTGATCTGCCTTCTCCACATGGTTGCCCATTTTACTCTATTTTAACATCACACAGCACACGTCAAGCTCTAACGTATTTTTTTAAACGAAGCAGTTTAGCAACCCACGCTGCTACTTCTACCAATTCTTGCCCACTCCCACCCGACCCATTATTTTTGTGACTCAGGATGTATGTCATCATCGTCTAGAACTGCTTTGCTTATAGGTTGAAAGTCAATGGTATTTTATAACACTGTGGATGATGCGAAGATTCTGAACTATAAAACAGGATGATTTTACGAAGTCCAATAAGAGAATTTTAACCAGATGCTTAAGTGTAGTGATGCAGAAATCAGTAGTAAAGACAAACAGATGCCGTCAGTGGCTCAGAATCTGCTGCCGGTTACCTTACGTTAGGAATGGGCCAGGACTTTCCTGTAAATAAGCTTCTCAGTTTTCTTCATGATTGCATTTTGTTTTTCTTTTTTTGGGGGATGAACCAGAAGATAGAAGATTAATTGAACTCTTTGTGTTTAACTAACTGTACATCTCAAATAAATAAATTAGTGGGTATTTTGAAAAAATTATCCAGCTTCTTGAAATGAATGTCAAAATTCTGTTTCAAGATAATCCAATTGGTGGAAGAACATAAGGGGAAAAAATGAACTGGAACTGCCCGTCGGTTTGTGCGTGTGCGTGTGCGTGTGTGTGTTTGTGCCACTCACTTGTGACTACCAGAGCCAGGCAGACGGCGACGTGCTGTCCTGGGCCCTCTCCTTGTGCCGGTTTACAATGTTTACAACAGAGACCATGCAGCTGCTTGCAGCGAGGGCTGGAAGGCTGGAACCTTTCACTAGACGTGTCTTTCTCGTGCTGTGAGCTACAGCTCCCATTCCTCGGGCTCATCGATGTGTGTGTCCCCAGGCATGTGCCGACTCTGACCTGCTGCTGCCCAGGCTCATTGTCCCATTCTCAGGAGCTCCTGCTGTGTTCCATGACTGTGCCTTAACATACACTACTGCTTAACCTGCCACCCTGAACCAAAAACCTTCTCTCTCCCCTCCCCTTTTAACCCAAACATCAGCTAGGATACACTGGTGACCAGCATTTTTGCCAAGTAAGGCACCTCCTTCCTCCCATCCTGTTGCCATTGGTTGTACTTTGCTTTCCTTAATGTCATTTTCCTAAATAATTATTGTTATAAACCCAATAGAGGGGATCCCTAAACTGTCCTTTATAACTGGCAACAAAAATCAACTTGGGTGTCAGTAAAAAGACAAGAACACCACTGCTCAGAGGGCAGGCACCTCAAGCACCACACACTGAAGAAAGCTCACCTGCACCTCCCAGGGAACAAAGGCCAGTGAACGCAAGGTGGTATGGGACAGGGATCCCTGCCTAGGCATACTCAAACTGTCTGGTGAAAATCTGCAAGTGATTTGCAGTAAAGACCGTACCTGCCCCGAGATTTGTCCACGAGATTTTCTGGAGAGACTCTAGGACCTGGTCTCTGATGGTGGACAGGCTGCGGCTGGGACTCTGGGCTGTAACGGCTTGATGATTTTGTCCGCACAGGTGTGGACACCAAAGCAGATGGCGAGTTTTGGAATGTAGAAGTGGGAGGCTGTGGGGGAGTCTGCGAGGGAACTTGATTTCTAGCAAAATCCTGTGTGATAATTTGCTGTGACACAGAAAAGAAAAGGCCGTGATTAAGCTCCTTAAGTACCTGCATAGAAAGGTGCACTGGAGGCCAGCATCTGGCCTGGTATTGACAAGTTCCCATCTCAGTACACTGGGGTGCCCAGGTTCCCATCCCACACCTGATGCCAGCTTCCTGCTTACACACAGCCAGTTGCAGTTGGTGGCAACTCAAGGAAATGGGTTTGTGCAATTGATGAATTCCCGGCTCCCAACTGGCTGCTGACCCAGTCCCCAGCAATTTCAGGTACTTGGGCACTGAACCCAGTAGTTAGATAAATAAATAAAAAGTAAGTAAATAATGTGGACTTTTAAAATAAAAGTACAAATCTACACATATCTTCTTTATAGTTTTTTCTTTCTAAATGGAATCTGCTTTCTGCATGATCAGAAAAGGAAATTTTGAAAATGATGCAAAGCTTACACAGATGTGATCAGCAAGCGTGATGAGCCGGTGGGTCCTGGGCACTTGGCCCACTGCCTCTGCCTGGGAGGAAGGGGGCAGCTGCTGCTGCGGAGAGGGCGACTCCTGCTGGGCTCGGTAGTGATGCAGCGGTCCTTCGTACGGTCTGCCCGGATCGTCTAACAGAGACACACAGACGTCTTACTCCAGGGACGCTGTGGTCTGTCACTCATTATCAAAGATTAAACAGTTCAAAAAAACACACAAAATGTGATACATTTCTCAAAGTTCAAAATTAATACATCTTAATTTGGGGGGGGGATGTCTTCACTGATAAGAATCTGAGACAAGCAAAATAAAATGTGAATACAGAAATGAGCAACAGGAATCAATACCATCTATTTTCCATCTTGTTAAAATATAAGCAAAAGTGTGATCGATGATAGCTTAAAAGCTAACTTTGGTAGTTGTAGTTTTAAATGTGTCTAGAATAGATGGATACAAGATTACCCTAAAACAGACCAAGTTATTTCTTCTCATGGTCTAGACAGGTTAGAAACACATAACTAGACGAGAACACACGCGAACGGGGGCTGAGAGACATACTTTCTGCTTGATTTGCTTTAACAGTCTCTGGCTGATAGGCCTGCAGCTGCTCCCGGGGCGGCGCAGGTGAGCCGGCTGGGCTTATCACCTCAATAGCATCATTAGTTGTGTCATACCTGTGAGAAGACACTTTAAGAAAAGAATCTTATTTTAAAACTAATCCTATGAAAAGTTTCAAAAGCATAAGTTATTCAAGCTCCATATTTTCGTTTTTTTGTATTTTGCATAAATGCTCAACAGCATTCCAAAGTAATGAAAACTACTAAATTCAGTGGACTGTGACCGCGTGCCTTGGTGCATTTCTGAAACCTTGTGGGTTCTAAGCTCTTTGTGAGAAGCCCAGAAAGGAGCAGGTGTTTAGCCCAGGGATGAAGAGGCTCCCTCCGCATCAGGAATTCAGTTCTCGGCTCCCGCTCCTGACTCCAGCTTTGTGCCAGTGCAGACCCTGGAGGGCAGGGTGGATCACGTGGCATGCCTGGCTCCTGTATCTGGCCCGGAGAAATAAAGGAAAAGATGGGAACACTTGCTCTCAAATAAACACGTATGTTGGTAGGCTCCATGAGGAACAATGAGATAAGGCACAGGAGAGAACAGCTTTGTGATGTTCCCCTGGGAGCTGGGAGATACTCATCAGGAGAGACGAATGAGTAAGCAAGGCAACAGTTTGCAATCTGCTAGTTCAGTCCACGAAACCCAGTTCTAGGAGATATCCTGCTCTTAGGAGATGCTACAAAGCTGCTTCATCACCATGGGGATTTAGTTTTGAGTTATATGTAATAATTTTCTCCTGTAATGTTATTGCTGACAGGTATTAAACCACATAGTTCTTCAGCACCATGTTATACTGTGAAAAGAACAGCCACAGCATGGAGTGTGTGAAGGGAAGCAAACTCAGACAGGGACTTCCATCCGACCGTGGGTGATGCCACACCAGTGAAGGGCTCATCAGGAGTCCTGCCTCGGCCTCGGCCGTGGATCCAGAAGGCAAATGCATCTTCCTGCTTAGGAATTTTCTGACTTGAGTGAGAAAACTGTCGGAGGCTCCAACGATGTATGCCCGTAGCCAGACCCAGGTACGAGATGGTCTGTGCCTCTCGTGCTCAACAACCCTTCCTCCTGCCACCAGCTCATGGAAAAATGCAGTTAGCAACTCCAGTCGACTGAGGATGGAGACTGTCACTGAGGAACTAATAATGGGAAACATCTGTATCCACTGTGACGCATCACTCTTCATGTGCCAGCACCCCGGGTCTGCTAACAACTTCCAATAATCAAGCTCTCAAAACATGTCCATGTGCTCACGAAGCCCCCTAAGAGGGGCAAGGCCCAGGTGATGCCCTCACCTCCAGGGTGAGCGAGGAAGGCTCTGCAGAGGAAGCTGGAAGCCACACTGGAGGATTACCGCCAGCTTGGGACGCTCATGCAGCCCACTGCTACTGCGACTCGCAAAGAACCTGGCTTTTCTACTTTCAGACCTTCCGAAATGCGAACTCCCGGCTCGAGCTTTGGGGGTGACAAGGGAAGCTGCGTTGCACAGGGGCCACCTGTGTGCTGCTGACTTCCTCCTAGGAGTGCTGCAGGTTTCTTCCCCGGTTTGCTACTTTCTTCATATTGAAAAGTTGTACTGCTTAAACAACAAGCTGCCTCCTCTGGATCTCAGCAACAGCTAAGCAGGTGGAGATCTGAGCAAAAAAGGCCTGGATATGACTTGGGGTGCACAAAAAATCAATTTTTAAAGCCTCCAACCCTTTCAATTTCCATGTAGATGTAACATGATATGTTTAGATCACTTTCACGTTTAGTAGGTGTTTGTTTAAATGCTTGTTCTTTCTGGAATTCCACACAGAATTTCAGCAACAGTGAAAAAGGAATTTTTAACTTTTTTCTTTTCCCACTGTAGTGGAGGTTTGCAGGACCTACCCTATCACAGTGACTAACAGAAGCCGAGCGAACTGTAATTTGTAAGAAAGGTACAATGCTAAGAACCAGTGGCCAAAGTGAGGCGCGTCACTCTGTACAAATCTATATCTCGCGTAAAGGATATAACAAACTTGGCTATTAGCTGAAGTCCTGAACAGCATACTGGCAGTGCTTCCAGACCAAGTACACCCATCAGACGCCTCTGCATGCTGACAGGCTGTCTTCACAGCTGTCTGCTTTCCCAGCTCGGTGCTCTAAAAGGTAGCTTTGTTTTGGAAACACACTGATAAACTTGTACTTAGGACACTGGGGTGTTTAAACGTTCACAGTGAGAGACATGTTTTTGCGCTGCCAACCCACAACATCTTTTCTGTGACACTGACCATCAAACATCAGGAGTTTTAAAAATGCCAGAAGCTTCTGCTTTACCTAGAGGAGAAAGTAATTCTTTACTCAGATATCACATTGTGAAACTAGATTGAGATACATACAGCTACTAGAAGAGTCTGAACTTTGAGAGCCACGTTCCCTCGCATCCTTGTCCGAGGCAATTTGCCGGGTGATGATCACGTCTATGAAGTTAGCTGCAGTAATGGTAGTCTTCCCTCGGGTCCTTAGCTCTTCCTCATATCTGGATTTTGGAGGAGGCCCTTTATCTTTCCCAGCCTCAGAATAAACTACTGAAGAATGAGGCTGGGGCTTGCCACTTGGAAAGGCTGAAGAAGTGTACAGACACTGAACAGATCTCTTCTCCGCCTCCAGGGTTTTCTGCTCTAGCTGCTGCTCACTAACTGCAGCTGACCTGCTTCTCAAATTGTCTTCTAACCTGGCAGCTTCATGCTTACTCTCTTTTGTTTTGGAAACATCCATCTGGGGTGCAGAAGCTGCGGCATCCACAAGAGCAGCCAGGGCGTCCGCAGCAGTGTTGTAGCGGGAGGCTGGCAGGCCTTGGCTTATGGAAGGGCCCCCAGCGGGCAGTGGCCTGTAAATAAAACCAAACCACAGCTCTGTGAAGGGAAGATCAGCTACCGGGAATAGGGTGGGGGGGATGGACTGCAAAACGGAGTCGGCAGAGAGAAAACTGGGACTGGATTGATACTACGGAATTACAAAATTCAAAATGTCTATGCAAGACTTTTTTCGGTAATCAAAATGTGTAACAAGGGACTGACATGACTCGTAGCTGAGCAGTTGGATCCAAAGGGGTGATGACGCTGGTTCCGTTGGTTCCCTGGAAGACGCTGGGTCTCTGCTGCAACATGGTCTCCTGAGCTCTCACGGAAGGGGACGGGGAGCGGACATACCCGTGGCTGCCAGGCCGGCCGGGCTGTTCTGAGCCTGCTGGGCACAAAAGGAAAAAGAACGAGAGCAGCTGTGAGAAAGCAGCTGGACACGGAGGCAGCAGCACTTCCTGCTAGCTGCCCAGAGCTCCATATTCGAAAAGAACAACCTTCCTTTCTGACCTCACTAGAAACTTGTTTTACACATGCTCGATGAAGATGCAATAAAACGTAAGGCATTTATTGGCGTTTCCATTTTTGTGACAAGTTTCGATCTTGATTCTAGGCAAAATTGGCACCAAAAGAAAGAAGCTTATGGCAACCAGAAAAGTCTACTCTCAGACTTATCCTCAAACTCTGGCGTGTGTATGATTTCTGAAGATTAAGTACGGCGTTCTGCTTAGCCTAATAAAACGTCCAGCGTACGTGCCGGCGCTGCGAGGCTCCGACTCCCTGCAGTCCTTGCTCTCCACAGGAACTCTCCCACTACCCATCCGCAAACTGGGTGGGTAGACACACTTTTCTAAGTGCGAAGACATTTTTCTCACTCTGTCCCTCCCATTATGGACAGGGCTAGTCCTTCCTCACAGTCACTTGGAGCATTCTGAACTCAAACTGCCCCTTCAATCACTCTCGCTCGCTCTGTAGCCTCCCATCAATCCTGCATCATTTATTGGCCTCCTCGGAGTTAGTGTCTGGAGTATACACTCCTGATTTCATACTGAGAACCAGCTCACAATTTGCTTCCTTCTGACCATTCATTACTTTATATGAGTGTTTCTATGGAAAATATTCCTGCAAGTGGAATGCCGATGGAATAGCATTTAAAGCTTTTTACCTCTCACAGGGACGCTGCAGTTGACACTACCCTATGCTAGTGTACCTGTTTCTTTAGGCACTGCAACACACAATATCTGTCAATGTTTTAAACGTCCGACACAGAAAACCGGTATTTTACTGTCTTAAAGCTGAGTCCATCAGTGTGTGGCCATGTGCATTTTAGAAACATGTGTCCCGCTATAGTTACACACCTGTGTGTAGCTTTGATTTTCAATGTTATGGTGCTATTCATGAAAGCATTTCCTACGGACAGGTTCTCGGGGATTGTTACCGTACTTGTGTATAGGTCACAGCTAAACGTGTCCAGCTTGGACAGGTGCTGCCAGCCCCCCGGGCTACGCAGGGCCTAAGTCCTATGACACTCTCGGGCCCCAGGTTCTGTACCTTCCTCTGTCCGTGCCCACCCCAGGTCAGCCCTGGCAGCACACTGAATCCTCCCTTCATATGCATGCCTTGGACACCTCTCTGACACCACAGTTTCAACTCCTTATCAACACCTCCAAACCCGGTCTTTTCGCCTGAGTGCCAGGGCTGTGTCTAGGATAATGCAGACATGGGAGATGATTTAACTGGAAAAAACTAAAAATGGGAAGTATATCAGGGATGGCAGATGGCTCCAAGACACACGAGACTAAGTATATCCAGAATAAAGATGACCATCTCTTTCCCTTATCATGCTCTATCTTAACTGTAGACCAAACCTTGTTTCTGATCTTCCCTTTAATCCTCATACTTGATTATTAAGCTTTGGTTCTTCCTTCATATTCTTCCTGGTAGTTCCTTTCTGTCCATTCCATTTGTTGGAACAGTCCAGGCCACCGTTAGTCCAAGCCGGCAGACCTCTGGCAGCAGTGCATGGCCTCCTTGAGGATTCTAATCTGTCTAATGCCACACTCTAATCACTCCTTTCCCACTTGAGCAGAATGGCAGCACCAGGTTCGAATTCAAGATGCCACATCACCTCCTAACACCATTTGCCAGCAACACTTCAGATACTGGAACCACGGCCTGGGCTTCTTGGAGCTTTCACAGCTCTGCATTGAAGACCTCAGGCCTAGCTAGAAACAAATGCTCAGGTCAAATCAAAATAGGAACTTTATCATGAAAACTTAATTTTTCTAGGAAAAATTCACCCTTCTGTGATCTCAATTTGAACCCTCTGATAACACTGTGTCCTAGAATTTTGTTTCCATCTTTCATGGCGTAATAATACCCCAGACCCCGCCGTAAGACCAGGGTCCAGCTGGAGGCCACAGGGTCACGGCCTTCCACTGACCTGGGCGCAGGTAGAGGTCCGAGGAGGCTGCAGCGATCCGCTCCCGCTCCCGCTCCCGTTCCCGTTCTTTCTCCCTCTCTCTCTCCCTCTCTCGCTCGCGTTCACGCTCCCGCTCTCGCTCCCGCTCCGCGCTTGCAGCTGCTACAAGGTGTGTCGGGTGTCCTGTGAAACAAATACATCTGCAATTTAATGACAAAAAAAGTCAACCTATCAAGTTTATCAAGCGACTTTAAAAGGCATATCAATCAAAAGACAAAAAAGATACCTCCAAATCTGGAGTGCAGGAAATTTATCTTATTACGAGTTTTGGAGTGTAACACAAGATATTTCTAGGGAGTCTAGCCACAGATGGTACAAAGCAACCGTTACTAAATGTCAACTAAAAACCAGAAAACTAAGTGGGGAAAAGCTGCCTAAAACATCTTAAAATACATGCTTGGCCCGTGAGCGTGGTCCGAGCCCGCGGGACCTTACCAGGAGACACGGATGCAGAGTTGTATGGCCTGGGGGGGAAAGTGATCTGTGTCCCGGGAATGTACGTGATTCTGTCCATGGGAGGGGTGCTGGTCCCCCCAGGGTGAGGCACTAGAATCGTTGGAGGCATATTGGTCAGGTCAATGATTCCTAGGTAAAAGACAAATGCAATCTAGGTTAAATGTTACTCTAAACCTACATGGCTGTTGATCTTGTCTCCCTGTCAACCGAAAATGTTGGAAGGTCACTATCACTTTTTAAGAATGCCCTCAACAATCTACAGAAAAACAGGAAATATCTGTTCCCCGCCCATAACTGAAACACAGGACAAAGAGTGACAGCCGACTGCTCAGACATGGACGTCAAGCAACGGGCTCAATGACAGATGACTTATTTCACATGCCATCTCTCTTGCTGATAGATGAGCTGAGGATGTGAAAACACTGTAGTATTTTCTTTCCATCATTCACGCAAGAAGTAATTTACTGAGCATCTGGACCCTCGGGTAAACATCATACACCGATGACATCGGAACTGCAAAGACACACACCTCTGGTTGCCGGGTACGGGAGACCCAGTGGCTGTTCTCTCGGGGAGAGTCCTCTGGCTACATCTGGGCGCAAGTTCACTTGCATCTGCTGTGAGGTAATGTAATCATTTAAGATTGTCTGCCTCGTGTTCTCCATTGCATAGAGCTGATACTGACTTGGGTAGCCTGGAGTTGGTGAAAGCTGTCTCTGAAACAGGTAAGCAGCAGCTGCTGAGTGAGAGAATGAGAAAGAGGCACTGAGTTTCGTACTGAGTGAAATGCACTTGCTAAAGCTCACCCAGCATAAGGAAAAAGCCAGCTACCACGGAGTGGATGTGCAACCTTTAGCTACACACTAGCTGCAAGGAGGGGTTAGGAGAGATCTTTATTTAATCTACTCCACACCTTAGTGTTCCTAATAATCTACTCCATATCTTAATATTCTTAATAATCTACTTCACGCCTCAGCATTTCCGCATTGTGCATTCTAACTCCTGCTAACATCTGAGACTTAATGCAAAGGGAGAAGAGTCGTCACAAGTGTCCCAAGTGGTTTCATTTCCAATTCTTGACACGTCATTGTATTCACCTAAAGCATCTAAAGTTATGTCGGAAACTAAGGTTATGTTTGTAGGGCTGACCATCCAATACAAGTGACAGCAATGCACATGAAAACTTCTTGTGACAAACAGCAAGTTTACATTCCTGTAGGTAAAAACAGTGAAGACACAAGCATGGATTCAGTGTGTGTGTGACTGGAGCTGGGAATGGAAACTTTTTCTGTAAATGGCCACATGGGAGATACTTCATGCCTTGTATGCCATATGGTTTCTGTCACGGCAACTTAGTTTTGCCATAGGAAAAAAAAAAGAAGTCACAGAAAGAAGAGTTGGTGTGGCTGTGTTTTCACAAAAAATTTTTTTGAAAGGCAAATTAATAGAGAGAGAGAGAGAAAGATCTTCCATCTGCTGGTTCACTCCTCAAGTGGCTGCAATGGCCAGAGTTGAGCCAATCCGAAGCCAGCAGCCAGAGTCTCTTCCGGGTCTCCCAGGTGAGAACCAGTTCCCAAGGCTTTGGGCCGTCCTCACCTGCCTTCCCAGGCCACAAGCAGGGAGCTGGATGGGAAGTGGAGCAGCCAGGACACAAAACTGGCTCCCATATGGGATCCCAGCAGAAGCAAGGTGAAGCAAATGAGCCATTGTGCCAGGCCCATACATTTTCAATTTCTGAACAAGGTGGCAACAGGAATTGGCCCACAAGCTGCAGTCTGCCAATGCTGAGGTGATAGTACGGCACAAAATGCTGGGACGCAGCAGTATGCTAAAAAGTAGAACATAACACTTCTGACAAGCAGGGCCAGCATTGTGACTCAGCTTGGCAAATGGCCACTTCAGACACAAGGATCCTTGGTCGGCTCCGAGTCCTGGCTGCTCTGCTTGTGACTGAGACTTCTGCCAATGTGCCTAGGAAACCAGTGGAGGAAGGTCCAAGTACTTGGGTAACTACACTGTGTGGAAGATAGGGGTGGAGTTCCAGGCCCCTGCTGCACCGATCCGAAGCCAGGACCCAGAGCCTCTTCCAGGTCTCCCACGCAGGTGCAGAGTCCCAAGGCTTGGGCCGTCCTCAACTGCTTTCCCAGGCCACAAGCAGGGAGCTAGATGGGAGGTAGAGCAGCCATGATATGAACTGGTGCCGCCCGTATGGGATCCCGGCCCAACACATGCAAAGCAAGGACTTCAGGCATTAGGGTGCCATGCAGGGCCCAAAGCTAAGAATTTTGAGGTTGTTTATATTTCTAGTAGCAAAAGTACCTTTAGAAAATATTTTATTGCAAATTACATCAGTGCAGGGCCCGTGCATTTGGGCCATCATCTGCTGCTTTCCAGGTACATCCACAGAGAGCTGGACCAGGAGCAAAGCAGGCAGGACTTGAAGTTGACATGGGATGCCCTACACTTTGGCTTAATGTGCTATGCTGTGCCAGAACACCAGGCAGCATTATTCTTTTGTATAAGAAAGACAATGTGGGCCTTGCAGGATAGCCTAGCAGCCAAAGTCCTCGCCTTGCATGCATCAGGATCCCACAGAGGCACTGGTTTGTAACCCGGGCTGCTCCACTTCCCATCTAGCTCCCTGCTTGTGGCCTGGGAAGGCAGTCAAGGACGGCCCAAGGCATTGGGTGCCTACACGTGGGTAGGAAATTCAGAAGTTCCTGGCTTCAGATCAGCTCAGCTCTGGCCAGTGCAGCCACTTAGGGAATGAACCAGAGGACAGAAGAGCTTTCTCTCTGTAAATCTGCCTTTGCAATGAAATAAAAACCTGAAAAAAATAAATAAGGTAAAGCTTACTAAACACACACTTTGGCCTTATAAATACTGGTTAATCATTTTTTATTATAAATTAACATGCTTAAGATGTGCCTGTCATTTTAAAGTACTTATTCATGTTAACCATTTTTTTCAATCAGCTTCACCACCTGCCATCAGAGAAGGCTTTCCTTATCTTTTCAGTTCTTTAAGGGCTGCTGGTGACATGGGGACGTTCAGTGAGTGCAAACCCAGAGCTGCAGGCAGATAATATGTACAGTCATCTCAACCGTGTACTGTAACAGAACACGTTCCAGTGATGCAGAAAATATTTTTGCTCTCCCTTACATCGTCACCAGTGCCATTCTTACCAGGATCCAGAGCCCTGTGGAACGGCATGGCTGGATCCAAATGCGTGGGCAGATGGCTCCGGTAAACCTCTCCTGCAGTGCTGCCCCTGTGGTGGGGATCGAACGGGCTGTGGCTCACGACAGGGTCCACTCCGGGCACCGGGGACTTCGCTGGTATACTCTCCCTCTGGGTAGGGGTCAGTGTAGACTTCCTCTCATGATTGGTAGACTTGCTGGAAGAAATAGTAACTGGGAAGAAAAAAAAAACAAAAAACAACGTGTCAAAAATTCTTCAGAAAACTTGTAATCTATATAAAAACATTAATTCATTTTTGTGCTATTCAAATGTAGACTCTCCTCATGTAATATTTTGATCTTCTCTCTTCCAGCAGCACTCACTTCGGGAAAATGCAACGATGGTGAATAGAAGCTCTGACGTGCAGAGACCATTGCTCCCTTTTGGGCGCAGCACTGTTGTACCTTACTTTAGGATTCAACTGTCCCATCAAAATCCCATAACGGAGGATTCTGTTTTCTCGGTGACCTTCTGGTCCCACAGGTACCCAACCTCCCTCTGCCCTCTTGCTCGGTGCTCACCGCCGGCCTCACGACCATCTGCCAGCAGGTTCACTCCGTTTCTCCACGCTCCTCTCTTCCACGGTGGCTTTCTCATGGCACTGACAGCAGTGACACTTCCGCCCTGCAGCCTCTCCTTTCCCTGTGGTTAGACTGCCCTACCACGGCCTAGCCCATTAACCTCTAGCAGTCACCTCCCGCAGTTTTTAAAATTGTGGCCTCTCTCTCTCTCTCTCTCTCTCACTCCGAGACTGAGACCACACTCACTCACACAGTCAGTGGCATCAGACATCAACATGATGTTGTAAAACTTCACCACCATCTAGTTGCTACAATTTTTATAATATAGACTTTGCTGTGACGATATTATGTCTGCCTGCCAAAGCCAAACCCTGCTACTTGCGGTTTGTCATTGCCCGTTCCCCACCCTTCCCCGCACGCTGTCAACAGGTGGAGGGCTCCCCTCTGTGTAGTGCAGATATTCTCCATTACCAGGCACTTCGCTTCTCCCTTTCACTACCACGCCACTAGCCCACAAAACTTTTTTTGAAACGAATTTATAGATGCGCACCAAGTCTTTGCATGTGAGCTCTAAATATATATGGACTGAAATGGCCTTAAAAGCACTTTTTCTGCTTCACTCCCCAAGTGATTGCAATAGCCAGAGCTGAGCCAATCTGAAGCCAGTAGCTTCTTCCGAGTTTCCGACCCATGCAGGCACCCAAGGGTTTGTGGCATCTTCCACTGCTTTCCCAGGCCAAGGAACTGCATGGGAAGTGGAGTAGCCGGGATATGGACTGGTGCCCATATTGGACCCGGCGCACATGAGGCAAGGATTTAGCCACCAGGCTATTGCACTTTGCCCTCCAAGTTGTTTAATGATAACATGTCACATCAGATTCACAACAATCCTGTGTGGGTGGGCTTAATACTACAGTAGAGCTTTACCCAGAGCAAACTAAGGCACAAAAAAATTAGCTGCCTGAGTTTATGCAGTAAGAAACTTTAATTCAACTCTTAACAATCTTGCTTGCTCTGCTATCTAATTTTCAACCCAGCACATGACACCACTGCTGGAGAATGACTTGCCAAAATGGACCTTCAGAAAGATCTTACATGATTAGCTGAAAATCCATTCTAGAGCACTGCTAGACTATCACACTGTTAGTTAAGCATTTTACCCAAGATTATGCCTTTCAAACAACAGCTTTTTGCATTCCTAGCATCAAGCAAAATGGCAAATCTTGTGATAATCAAGAGCTAACAATTTGAAATTTACTACTCGTCAAAGGTGGAAAAGTGCAACAAAACCATCGGGCTGGGGTGGGTATCTGACCCAATGGTTCTCATGCCTCCTACAAGGTCCACGCCCTCCCTAGAGGGCCCAGTCAAACCGCGGCTCTGCTTCCAGCGCGTAGCTGCTAACACGCTTGCTGGGAGGTGGCAGGCGGCAACTCAGGTGCTCAGGCCCCGCGACCCAGGTGGCAGACTGAGTTCAAGGGCATCTGGCTTCAGCCTGACCAGTTACAGCTGCTGCAGTTGGGGACAGAACCAGCAAAGATTTCTCTCCCTCTCTTCTTTTCAAGTATATAAAATAAACAATAAATTTTAGAGTAACCAGACCATCAATACAGAGAAGCACGGAAATGTCCGAGGTATTGAATATGTTAATTCCCTAATCCAGGCACTGTGTAACATACACATGTATCAATGCACCATCTTGTAGCCCACACAAGAACAAATTATAATGTATTAAAGCTGATTCATTTGGGCCCCAGAATGTAACGTACCATCAGAGGTTCTGCTCATCATGGGTGAGCCTCTGGAAATGGTGTTCTGGTAGCTCACAGGAGTCCTCCGGGCACTGGTGTCATCGTAGATGCCCGGGCTCAGCTGGGCCTTGGGAGCTTCGTGGAGGGTGGACCTGAGGACCGAGGGGCCCGAGCTCACCACAGATGTGTGCCGGGAACGCACGGGCTCGCCGGCTTTGACATCTTCATACTTCGCCCTTTCTACCACTTTGATGTTCTCTTGCACAATCTCCACAGGCATGGCGCGGGGAAGTTTACTAGGTCCTGTGATCAGAGACTTGACATTGTGTTTGATGGCAGATTGACCTGAGTTGCTGTCAAACTTTATTGGTGTACCCTACAAGGAAAGAAAAACAGGACAAGAGAGCCAAGTCACCTGCAGATTAACACAGTGGCCCGTGGCAGCTATGCCTGCCCGGTAACACTGTCTCAGTCCCAAGCCCACTGATCTCAGGTGCATGGTGTCCGACTGGATATACTCTGTGTATGAACACAAGAAAAACCAGTGGTCAAGAGTACAGAAGATTTTTCTGCCAAATCACAGGAACCTTTTATAGTTAAGTCATGGTTTTTAAGATGTCCCATCAGCAGAATTGCTGATTCTCCAGTCACCTGGGAAATGGACCCTTCAATGATGGGCCTCGTGCTCTGGACCACTTCTGGAGTCTTCCGGCTCTCCTGAGTTGAAATGTCTTGCCGTGGGATCTCATGAATGGAACGCCCCATCTCCTTGATGGTGGTAACGCCATCGTATGGTTTTCCTTTGGTAATGGCGCCTTCATATGCCCTAATGGGAGGACTTTCCCTTTTAATTTGTTTGGGATACTTAAGGCCATCTTCAAAGCTTTCAGTTGTTGCTCTTGGTGTGCCTTCAAAAAGGACACAGGAAACACTCTCATTAAAATGACATTGAGCTATGTCTCTCTTTCAAATCAAAAGAAAAAACTGTTCGCTCCACAACAATGCTACAAAAATGTACACTTAAAACCGAGTAAAATTTTAATGTAGATTTACTATAATTTAAAAAATAATGCCTTACCCTCTTGCAGTTTCTGATTACCTGTTTACCATAAGTCCTCAAATATGTATTCAACAACTATTTATTAGAGTTGTTCAAGATGTTACATAGCATTCATCAGAATCTCACAGAATGGATTTTTTATATAAAAAGTTGTCTATATTTAAAGACCAGAGAACTATCATCTTCCAATAAACTGTAGCTCAGAGACAGGAAAAGTACAATCAAGCGCTTACTACAAAATACTTTAAAAGGGAAAAATATCTTGAAAGCAGAATTCACACACTAAATGAAAATTAATGTCCAACTCTTGCCAGCAAGGCAGCGTAAGTAGAGGAGAAGTTTACCCTGCATTATGGAGCCTGACAGCACGGTCCTTTCTTTGAGGTCAGAGTGAGGGCTTCCCCTAGGCAAGGCTCGGCAGATCAGCCCTTTGGAACAAGAAAGCAAAACATGGTTACCAAATACACTGCAAAAGGGTTTTCAAGATATTCATGAAAATAATTATGAAAAAGCTATGCAGATTTAAAATTTTGTTGTCAAAACTCCATTTTCCCACAAAGTTTTCCCTTTTGTGTCAGTTTGAACACACTTAATGGTCTGAGAATAGGCATTTTTGGTTAAAGTGCTTCAGTGGAAGGGATGGCATCTGAAATACGTGAGTCAACCAGAAGTGAACCCTGCAGAAAATAAGAACACCTGCATGGTATCAAACAGTTCTTGTCAATGTTTTCCTACATACAAAACGGTCATGGAGGAAATCTAACCTTGAGTCAAACAAGACATTTTCAAAGCTGAATCGAAAATCGCAGAGCTGGGGGAAGGCACTGAGGCATGACAGATTGAGCTGCCACACTCCTACTGCAGTGCCAGACCAGGTTCCTGGGAACTCTGCTAACGCACCTGAGGAGTGGCAGAGGATGGCCCACATGCCGGAGTCCCTGCCAGTATGTGGGAGACCCGGCTGGAACTGCTGGCTTCTGGCTCCAATCCAACCCAGCCCTAACTCTTGTGGCTACTCCCAAGAGTGAACCATCAGATGGAACACCTTGATCTCTGCCTCTGCCTCTTTGAAAAAAAAAGTATGTTTTAAATGTGAAAGGGAGAGACGGAGATAGAGATTGAGAGAGAGATAGAAAGGCAGACACGTATGACACATATCTGTTGGTTCACTCCCCAGCTGGGCGCTGCAGTCCCCCCGGCAGCAGGGACCCCAGGCATTCGGGCCGTCCCCTGCTGCTCTCCCTGGTGCGCTCAGCAGGGAGTCAGGTCAGACTATGCCACAATGCTGAACCCTCTTTTGGCATTTCAATTTGTAAATAAATGTTTTTAAAAAAACAAATCCCAAAGTAGAGGATTAGAAATCATCACACAGCCTTGAAATATACCTTAACAGGGGGGAAAAAATGAAAAATAATTTCACAGAAATATGCAAAACAAAATAAAGTAACTTAAATTCCACATTAATACTGCTGAAAAAGATGAATCAAGGATTATAAACAACCATATGAAAATACCCAAGAGAAAATAAAAATGGTTTTGTTTTATATAGAGAAAATTCAGCTCTCAGGAAACGATATAGAAATGGCTCTGGCAGAGTGGCATAATAGGCTAATCCTCCACCTTGCTGTGCGAGCAGCCATTAGCATGCTGGTTCCTGTTCTGGCTGCTCCACTTCAGGTGCAGCTCCCTGGTGTTGGCCTGCGAAATGAGTGGAGGATGGCCCAAGCCCCTTGGACTCTGTATCCACAAGGACCATCCAGAGGAAGCGCTCAGCTTCACATGAGTTTAGCTCTGGCTGTTGAGGAGTGAACCAGAGGATGAAGGACCTCTCCATTTCTCCTCCTCTTTCTTTAAAAACCATCGTTCAAATAAAAATAAATAAATCTTTAAAAATTACGTACGATTTAGATAAAGCACTAAAAGCTGGGTAGAGTAAACGTAGTTGGGATATATTAAGATTTAAAGCAGGTACTTCATTAACAAAAATCAAAGCAAAGCAAGATGACGGTTTGCTGAAAGGGGATCCCCCGGTGCATGCTGAGTAACACGGTCTGCACGCCTCACCCAAGGGGTGGTAGAGTCCCTTACTTCACAGGGGAAGAAACAGCTGGACAGAAACTCACCAGCAGGGATAAGACTAAGATGCAGAGTCACATCTTTGCTGTACGAATTACACAATTTCAAAACAAAGTTATAATAAATTTCCATTTTCGAACTCATTTAAACAGAAGGTAATGTACAAACGGTCAAAGTATTTAAACATGAGCATTCTAACAGCTGCGTATGATATGAGCAATTGTCTTCTTTTTTTCAAATTCCCTCCACTACATGATATGCATGCAGATGAGCATAAATTTCAACTCATTTCAGGTAGAAATGACAGAACACAATTCAGCAATCCTGACCAAACAGTTACATCCATCTAAAGAACATGTAGAAAGCAGCTCACCCTCTAGTGGTGCTGAGACAGGAGACTCCCTCATCGAGATCCCTTGCTTTATATTTCCTTCAACGGATTCATAGCTTCTTTTTAAACTCATTTCATGTGCTGTTCTCGGACTCCTAGTCCCTTCTCGGGCATTCTTAATATCTGAAAAATACAGAAACAAGAATTGCCTAGAGTCCAAGATTTTTGCTAGAGAGTATATAAATTCTGTTCATTTCAGCCTATTTTATGAAACAATATCATCATCTGCATAGATGACATTCATGAAAATGTTCTCATTCATTCAGAAATACTGAATGCCTGTGACGTGTGTCAGGGGTTAAGGTATGCTTATAGGTAAGATTAACAAATTAAGTCCTTTTACATTTGTTAAAAGTAAATGGTTCCCATGGAGAGTGGAGTCAGGCAGAGATGGCAGGGGCAGTAGAGGTGGGTGAAAGGAACTGTGGGAAGGCCACGCTTTGAAGAGCCATGAAGAGCAGGGCTCCACAGCAATGGGGAGTCAACAGGGCACCATGAGGAACTCCCCTCACACAGACCAGACAAAAAGCAGGGCACTCAGGGAGAACCTGGGCCATGGAGGTGACAGATGGCAACAGCAATGGGAAATACAGAATAATGGATAGACTCCAGAGACTTCAGGAAATAGAACAGAAACAAGTGATTTTTGGGGGGAATATGAAAAGAAAAGCAGGACTCCAAGGAAGCAATGAGGAGGGAACAAGAAAGCAATCACACATTTTACAGCATCAGGCAGTGTACTCACATACTTTATTTTTTTTAATCTGAAGACAAAGAGATAGATTACACCAAGGGCACAGGCAGTTGATAGCAAATTTAGTCAGACCCTTGCCTAATGGTCAAAAGTGATTTTATCTTAGTTGAACACAGATTTGTTAGATTAAACTGTGTTCGATGATGACTTACATGAGACACTTAGGACCCACCCTGCACTGCCATTTACTTCCAAGGATTGTCTCTCCGGATTTTCACAAAACACTTCCAAGCTGACAGAGTTCCCCGCTGCCAGAAGGCAGGAAAATCAGCCTGTGTTTCTGCCACCCACTACAATACTGACTTCAGGCTATCTAGCCAGTACTTACTGTCGTAGGACAGGATATGTCCACTCTTGCCTTCATAGATAACATGGCCTTTGGATGCGGCTTCTTCTCTGCCTTTCTCAGGACTACGCTCTTCAATGGGCATTCGAGAACTGGATCCCTTCACCAGTGCCTCAGTGGGTATGCCAGCCTGGGACAGAGCCGGGGTACCCTGCCATCCAATCAAACACAAGCAGCACAAGAGTCACTCCGGGTTCAGGAAAGGCAAAATGCTCAGAAAATCCAGCCCACCACACCCAGAGTCCCATGCATCTGAATCTTCAGAGAACCCAGCAATAGTGCAGGGGAAGCGATCAGACATTAATTTCTGAAAACAAATTTTGTAAATTCAATTACTTGATATAGCAGTTAAGACGCTTCCTGAGATGCTTGCATGCCGGGGTTCAAATCTCTGCTGTGTTTCCAATACCAGCCTCCTGCTAATGTGTATCGTCAGACACACCTGACAGTTCAAGTGGCTGGGCCCAAGATCCCCACACTGGAGACCAGGACTGAGTTCCAGGTTCCTAGGCCTGGCCCAGCCCAGGCTTTAGGGTACAAACCCACAAACAGTTTAACTATCTTTCAATTAAGTTGTTTTTGTAAACAAAGAATTGCTGTATCTTCAACCTCAAACATCCACCACATAAGCCTCGTTCAAATTAGGATAGGTATGTATTTTCATTTGTATATCCCATCTTGAAGTTTGAGAAAAGCCATTTCAGAGCCAGATGTTCATCCCGGATAGTAACTCCGGCTGTAACTTTCACACACCCCCTGTCCCCACTGTAGCATCTGCAGCCTCCCTCCAGCTCCTGACTCTAGCTGCTACTAACACAGGCTCTGGGACAGAGGCACAATTAGATTTCTGCCATCCCATATTGGCATCGGATCTTATCCAGGCTGTTCCACTTCCAATTCAGCCTTCTGCTTATGTCTAGGAAAGCAGCGAAGGATAGCTCAAGTGCTCAGATCCCTACACCCACATGGGAGATCCAGAACAACCTCCTGGCTGCTGGCTTCAGGCAGGCTGAGGTTTAGCTGTTGCAGCCATTCGGGGGAATGAAGCAGCAGACGGAAGACCCTTCTCTGTCTCTGTTCTGCAACACTACCTTTCAAACAAAAATAAATTTTTAAAAACAAAGAACTAATGTGAATGACCTGCCATACCTGGGAATCACCGCTAGAGGGCATGGCAATACGAAAGAGAAAACCTGTAAGATGTACAAAAACTGACACACGCCTGCAACTGTGCAGGCTTCTATTCACAGTGACTTCCCAATACAGACTTTCTCATCCTCCACATCTCCACATTCCACATTAACACCTGACTATAGAAAGGCCATTCCTGAGTCAAAATGGGCAATTTATCTGCCTGCAAGTTGGAGGAAAATATTTAATACTTGCCGCTTTTATTAATGCTGTACACATTTTATACTTTAGCATCTGATTTGTACAAAGCGGCTAACATCCTGAGGCGATAGACCTGCAGCTCTACAAGGAGCAAAAGGGAGCAAATAATTTGCAATAACTCTTAAGTTCTACTTAAACTGAACATGTGCTGAGCATGCTGCTAGCCAAACTGTGGAATTTTCATTACTTAGAGCATGTTTCTTCTGCCGATGTGGAAGTAACCTTTTCAGGTGAATCATAGGAGAAAGAACAGTTAGTGGTTAAAATGATCTTTAAGTACTTTGTAGACCTGAGGTTTACTATCCCTGAAATCCAGTCCCAGGACCCAGAACGGCGAGCAACTTGGTCACAAAGCTCGGGCAGAGTGCTGGAACGAAGTTCATGAGCCTTGGACTGTCCCTCTCTAGTCACCACGTAGCATGACATGCCCACTCACGGGTGGGAGACGAGGACGAACCTGAGTGATGGAGCCCCGCAGGGAGGAGATGCTGTCCACGGAGATCTTGCTGCTTGGGGTTCCTCGAGTTATACTTCCCTCCTGGATGGCTCCTGCGGTGCCTGAATAAAAATAAAATTAACAGCAAATTACATTCCTTACTGCTATCTCCCAAACAAAACCTCACCTCTACTCTGGGGAAAAGAGAATTTAAAAAAAAAAAAAAAAGGCACAGGCAGTTTCTATTTGTTGAAATGAACTTCTGAAAGAATATTGCAATTTTTTTTTAAACTACTGAAACATCAAACTGCACACTTTTAAAAATCACTTTCAAATGGGAAAAAGGTGAATTTGTAGCTTCCTTCTTAATGTTTGACTTGAGGCTGGCATTGGGTTGCAACGGGTTAAGACACTAACGCCCCCAACTCCGCCATCCTGGAGCGCTGGCTCCGTTCTCAGCTGCTCTGTTTCTTATCCAGCTTCTTGCTGACGTGCCTGAGAGAGTAGCAGATGACAGTCCAAGCCTGGGCCCTGCCATCCATGTTGAGAACCAGGATGAAATTCCTGACTCCTGTCTTTGACCTGGCACTTGTATTATGGGCAGTGAACCAGCAGATGGAAAGCATCTGTCTCTCCCTCTGCCACTCTGCCTTTCACTTTACTGGACAGGCAAAGACAGAGGGGGAAAATGAATGAATGCAAGCGCGAGTAAGATCATACGGGAGAAAAAGAAGAAGAGGGATGGGAAGTGAAAAGAGACAGAGGGGGCAGGGCGGGGAGAAGGAGAGTGGAAAATGAGAAAGGGAGAAAGAGAGAGAGATTCCATCTCATCTCACTTAGTTCACTTCCTAGACTGGGCTAGGTCAAAGCTGAGAGCCAGGAATGTAATCCAGGTATCCCGCGAGCTGGCTCAATCACAGCTATTGGATTCGTAACAACTGCCACTCACAGTCTACATGAGCAGGAAGCCAGAATCAAGAGCCAGAGCCACAGGTCAAACCGAGGAACTATATGTCCTAACTGGCACCCTGACCACCAGACCAAATGCTTCTCAATTGAATTAAGATTTTAAAGGCTGGGCCCGGCGCCATGGCCTAGCGGCTAAGGTCCTTGAACGCACCGGGATCCAATATGGGTGCCAGTTCTAATCCCAACAGCCCCGCTTCCCATCCAGCTCCCTGCTTGTGGCCTGGGAAAGCAGTCGGGGACAGCCCAACGCCTTGGAACCCTGCACCCATGTGGGAGACCCGGAAGAGCTCCGGGCTTCTGGCTTTGGATCGGCGCATTACTGGCCGTTGCAATCACTTGGGGAGTGAATCATCGGACGGAAGATCTTTCTGTCTTCCCTTCTCTCTGTATATCTGACTTTGCAATAAAAATAAATAAATCTTGAAAAAAAAAGAAGAAAAAAAGAATTTAAAGGCTGTAACTTAAAAATCCCATATAAAAACATGTTAATGACTTACTTTAATAAGTTTTTACTGGGGCTCAAAGTTTAATGTTTCTGCTTACTTTACCTCTGACCACACCTTCATGTTGGGCCCTGACCAGTAAACCCTCGGGTTGGGAATTTTGGCTTCGAGGAGAAAATTCTTCTTGCTTGATGTAGGGCAAAGCAGCTGTGGACAAAAGCAGAGAAGCATCAATCCAGCAAGTCTTGAATCCCTCGCTGTAATGTTACAAGCACCCACCCGTCGTGAATAACACCTAACCTGATTTGGAGGGTTCCTGCTGCCGTGGCAGTCCAAGAGAGATGGATCCCACGGAGGGCTTAGCTGTTTCTGGAGCGTAGGAGGCCTGACTGTGGGAAGTCAGATAGGTGCCGGGTGTTCCCTAAAAGCATAATTTACAAGACTAAACTCTGTTTTTTTTTAATAACTCAATTACAAAGTCAATATTCACATGTTTGTCACAGAAGTTAACATCTGTCGTGTAAAAATAAGAATTCATTTTTGGGGACCATCATTCTGCATTCTGGCAAGTGGGTTAAGCTGCCCCTGCAGAGCCAACATCCCAAACTCCCATGCAGGTGTAAGTGCTCAAGTACTTAGGCCATTATCTGCTGTTTTCTCAGGAACATCCATCATGGAACTAGACTGAAAGTGAACCAGTAAGGACTTGAACCAGCACCCAAACTGGAAGCCACTACTGCAGGCAACTACTTAACTCACTATGACACAATGACAGCCCCTACACTTGTGTTTTGACTGCAATATGTCATACAGGATTAAGCATGGAACTTTCTACTTGTGTTATTATACTCAAAAAGGTTTACATCTCAAACATTTCAGATGCTCAAGTTTCAGAGTTATTTGTACAATCAACAAGTATATCAAGTACTCAACATCAGTATAGTCAAAATGAAAGACAGAAGAAAGCAGAACAATTGCAAAACCAATAGAAAAGAACTAAAAACACACATGTAATCTTCTATCACCAGATAACTACGCTAGAGAACAGGAAACCTATGTCCACAAAGAACCTACTGTGAGACTGTTCATAGCGGCTCATTTTTAGCAGCCAAATCCTAGACACAGCTCAGGTTTTATTTATTCAAAAGAAGGGAAGGTAGTACTTATTACACACAGATCTGACTGGCCCTAAAATCATTCTGCAAAGTTAAAAGCAGACAGACACCCAAGAATGCATATTCCATGATTCATTTCACACGAAGTCTAGAAAAAAAACAAAATGAACTTAGGCCAACAGAAAGTGTTGTCATGTGCACATAGAAGCACATGAGGAACCTGGTAAAGTGCAATGTCCAGTAGCTTCACTCGGGTGTGGTTACATTGTACACAAAATTGTCTAAAATCGAACCATACCTCAACTGAAAACCACTACTTGAAAGCACTCCACTCTAACTTGTGTTCCACTAAACATCATGGTAAACACACGTCTGTGGTAAGTTAAGACAGCATGCCATGGCCAACCAAACCAGACAACGGACACAGCAGTAGCTGCACTTTCCAATCAACTCCTCGGGAAGGGTCATAGTTAGATACATTCAAAGGAAGTCTATTGTAAAGTGTAGCCATTTTACCTGTGAGATGGAGCCTCCCATGATAAA
Organism: Ochotona curzoniae; assembly: GCF_017591425.1. Taxonomy (NCBI): domain Eukaryota; kingdom Metazoa; phylum Chordata; class Mammalia; order Lagomorpha; family Ochotonidae; genus Ochotona; species Ochotona curzoniae. The sequence goes on from NW_024466958.1 coordinate 60,053, forward strand.
CGACGGCTTTTCAGAAGCCACGGTGGTTTTGGAGGATGGGATGAGAGGTGGTGGCGGCCTGGTTGGTCGGGTGGTTGGAAGGCGAACCCCTTCAGGAAGATTAGTTATCACTTGATGTGGAGCAGGCTGGAGGACTTTAAAGAGGAAAAGGTGATTTAAAACAGTCCGTTTCCTTCTTTGTAACCTGATAATACTTATCTCAGTCAATTTCCAAGGTTGTAAATTACAAAATAAATTATAAACGTGAAATGAAGTCAGGGATGAACATTTCTATTTCAACTTCCTTCTCTTAAGCCTGGACACTTAATCACATCACAAATGGAACACGTGAGGCTGTGTTTACTCCCTCCAAAACAGAGTGTTCACGCTGATGCTCAAATTCTCCGCTCAGTCTAGACAAATGTCACTCTGTAATAATTTTTGTCTCTCCGCCACTCTCTGGCCTCACAGATTAGGTGAGAACGAACGGGCTCAAGGACAGCTGCTGTCATTGCGTCATCTTCCGTGCAGACGTAACTGACATCCAGTTAGATGCCCTGTGTGCACCGCATAATTTGGAAGCACTTATTGTCTGTCTCAGAACAGCTGAATTTTGGTAGGCTGAAGAGGGATGGTGGAGCTCAAGTTTTACAAAATACACCTTTTTTTTTTTTCCCAAAAGCAAAGCTAGCCAATGACACAGGATAAAGTTGTGAACATACACTTCCACGTGGCCCGGTGAATCTGAACGGAATACAACTGATGATGGAATGCAGAGAAACAAGGAAGTGGTTCTGAAACAGCAAGGACATGTCCGGGACAAGCAGCTCAGTCATGAGAGTAATCCACCCACGTGGACCGTCTCTGGGTAGATGGCCAGCAGCCACCGCACCGAGGTGGGTATTTCCCTGGCCGGACACTAGAGCGGGCCGCACTCATACCAGGCTGTGGAGCGGCTTTACTGACTTCTCTCGGAGAGAGCCTACACGGTGAGGCTGACCTTGCTGCGGGGCTGTGCATCTGCGCTTCCTGTCCTAGAGCACGTGTGACCTCAGCATAGGGCACGTACGCCACTGATTTTCCTAAGAAAGTTAAAGTTATCAAAATAAGGGAAGAACCCTGATTAAAATAGTAAGTGTGAAAGGACCAAGCCCTCACTATCTAGGGGCAGATTAAGCGTAAAACTAACATCAAGGTCAAAGGGTCTACCACAGAGGGGTTAAGAACTCCGAGAAATCCAACTCTAAGTAAATGACACTACTGTTCTCTTAGGACAAAAAAAAGAGTCTCTTTTTTCTTAAGGAAAATCCAGTATTTTCACATGCAACAGAATCACAACAGGCAAATATCGGCTTATCAGGTGATTCAGTGATTTCAGCTCTCACCTGGATTACAACAGGTATATGCTCGGAGGGTTTGTTTCAATCTTATAATTAGCCTGTCGACACCTCCTCAACACTGAGAGGAATTAGTTTAAGACTGAAAAATGTTTGAAGATGCAAATCAAACTAATCCAAAAATCCTACAGAAGCTTATAAAACTGCAATATCAGTGCAGACTCTATAATATGCAAGTTATTTCCAATCATAGTATAAAATAACTTGAAACACTTAAAGAGCATGTCAAAATACAGATCGGCTGAGAATTTTAAATATATGCAGTTTTTTCCTTAAATGGAACTAACATACTCAAGTCATTTTTTTTAAAAAAATCAGGTCAGCATAAAGTAAAACTCATCTATATGCAGACATGTAGCATTTTAATGTGAGAAAAAAAAAACTAAAAAAGAAAAAACATTTCATTACTTTTAGTTACCCATTTATCCTTACAGCTAAAACTAGATTCAAAATAATTTTCTGTACTTCCACTCCGAAGCATCACTGGAATTTTCACTAAACTTGCATTAAATTTCTAAATAAATAGAAGAGGCTTTATATTTTGAGTTTTCTATGAGAGGTGCTTGATTTTTATCATAGGTTAGTGCATTACTTGTTTAAAACTATTCCTGCGTACTTTTTATTCTATTCCTAGGAAAATAACACTTTGCATACAAGTCTATACACATAACTCACTACTTTAGCTATATCATGGTGATGTGAATTCCTATGTCTTCTAAGAAACTTCAATTTTTCGTTTAGCTCCAAATGACTTTTCAACTGATTCTTTTCAGCTGTCTAGGTGGATAATCTTAACCTGCAAATTACTATTTGTTTTCTCCCTTCAAATACTTAAACTTGTTTGGCCTGACCATATTGTGTTAACAGATGGGATCTCCTTTTAATGCTTAGACAAGGAAAAGGCTTCTACTATTTCACTATTGAGGTCCATAAAGTTGGTTTCAAATATACAAAGTCTGTCTACTCAGTTTCTTTAAATGAGAAAAAAATGTTAACATCAACCAGTATGCAAGTGGTGAGCACCATGTATGACATGAATGATCTCATTTAGATCTCACCACCAACTAGATGACTAGCAACATCGTACAAATTGCCCAAACTCATACTGCCAGACTTTCTTAAAAACCCTGTAATTCCAGACTCTTCTTTCTAAATTACAGAGTGGCAGTGTCTCACTACATTCACTGGATACTGCATTTCAGATGTGTCTTGGCTCTTTACCAAGAGAGTGGCACCATATTTTTCCCTGTTGTGTTAACAGGATGAATTACATTAGGTGTCCTAATACTGAGTCAAGATACACATGATACAAATCTATTTCACAAGAAAAATCACTTCTTCCTTCCTGAAGAATTCAAATGACTGGAGAGGCTGGCACATTGATTCAGCAAGCTAATCCATCACCTGCAACATAAGTAGCCCATAAACGTGCCAGTCCCAATCCTGACTGCTCTGCTGGAATACATCCAACAGGGACAGAGGCCTGTGGGATCCTGTTGAGAGGCTCCAGGAAAGAGGAGGCAGAGGGCCTCTCACCCAGAGCGCACTCTTGCCCCCAGTGAGTCCTTGGATGTGCTTTCATGCTTCCCTGATATATGGCGAACATCTGTGCTCTAGTTAGCCAATTATCCTAGATCAAAGTAGTGCTCCTTATCAATATCCCACACCAATGGTGCTTTGATCCTGGTGCCTTATTAGTTGCCCTGGAAGTCCCTGCTTTATACATGTGTGACACGAGTTGTATATCAAACCTGATCATTGTAACCGATGTCTGAGCTGAACTATGTTTGAAGTGTTGCTTTGCTGAATGTATATAAACTGGAACCCTGGAAATAAACTTTGTCAGTTGCCCAAAAAAGCACTGCCCCTCCATTTCTTTTCAGTCGCATCTCCTCCCCAGGAACCCACAAGGTAAACTTGAACTGCTCCACTTCCGACACAGTTCCCTGCCTACAGCCTGAAAGCACTGGAGGATGGCTCAGTACTTGGGCCCTACACCCACGTCACAGGCCAAGTTGTTCCTGGCTTCAGATCTGCTCAGTTCTTGTGGTTGTGGTTATTTGGGGAGTGAACCAGCAGATGGAAGATTTATCTATCCTTCTTTCTTTGTACAATCTGTCAAAATCAAAATAAATAAATTTAAAAACAAACAAAACCTGATGATTGTTGAGGATTTCAGTGCCTGAGGTGTCTGTGGCAGCCACTGAAGCTGCCAGCTGCAGCACTACCATCTATGTGGGTGCTGGTCCCAATTCTGGCTGCTCCACATTTTTTTAAAGTATTTTTAACCTAAGATGTTTAACATAAATTCTTTTTATTGGAAAGGCAGAAAGAAGAAGAGACAGAAAAATCCTCCATCCACTAATTCACTGTACACATGGCAGCAACCAGCAGAGCTCAGCCATCTCAACAACGGAGCCATGAGCATCGTCATGGTCCCCCATGTGCACACAGGGTCCCTGGGTTATGAGCCATCCTCCCTTGCTTTCGCAGCCCACAAAAAGGGAGCTGGAAGTGCTGCATCCCAGGACATCAACTCATGCTCATATGCAATCCTGATGCTTGCAAGTGGAGGACTAGCTAATTGAACCATCACATTGGGCTCTGCTCCATCTCTACACTTGATCTTAGCCAAAAGGCCGAGAAGTGATCTGCTCCATTGCTAGCACAGCTTGCTGCTAATGTGCCTACGAAGGCAGAGAAGGATGGTCTGGGTGCTTTGGTCTTTGAACCCACAGGGGAGACTCTGAGGAAGCTCCTGGTTTCTAGCTTCAGAAGAGCTCAGGTCCAGCCAACTGTGGCCACTGGGGTATAAATCAGCAGATCCAAGTTCTGTCTCTAGGTGTCCTTCTCTCTCTGTAACTCTGCCTTCCAAATAAATGAATACATTCTTATAATAATAATAAAAAAAATCAGGGCCCGGCGCGGTGGCGCAAGTGGTTAAAGTCCTCGCCTTGCACGCCCGGGATCCCATATGGGCGCCGGTTCTATCCCGGCAGCCCCGCTTCCCTTCCAGCTCCCTGCTTGTGGCCTGGGAAAGCAGTCGAGGACGGCCCAAAGCTTTGGGACCCTGCACCCGCGTGGGAGACCCAGAAGAGGCTCCTGGCTTCAGATCGGCATAGTATCGGCAGTAGCGCTCACTTGGGGAGTAAATCATCGGACCGAAGATCTTCCTCTCTGTCTCTCCTCTCTGTATATCCGCCTTTCCAACAAAAAAATAATAAAGATAAATCTTTAAAAAAAAATCAGACATAAATGTGTCAAAAATTTAAAAATTAGAACCAAAAAGAATTCAGTGTCTTAGACTTTACAATTTCTACTAATGTGCTAAAAAAAAAAAAAATTTTCTGCTAATATTGAAGTTTAAGAAAGGATAAAAATCCAGCTGGTTCTAAATATAACTATTTGGATCACCATGTACCCAGAACTAGAAAAATAAAACAAAGAACAAAATAAACACAGAATTGGATTCAGTTACACAGAAGCATTAACTCTTTGAAAGCTTGTTCCAGAAACTCAATTCTAACTATCTCTACATGGGTAAGTCTGATTTACTTCAAAGTCATCAGAAAAACCAGACAATGCATGGAAATACTACTGGAAAATTGAAAACAATTCATTTTAAGCACTTCTCCAAATAAGCAAAGCTCTAAACATAAAAAGGCATATCCTTGATAATTATCTGAATCATTCACATTATGATCAAAACAAGCATACAGATGGACAACAGGTGCCACCATCACATTTCAAATGAGACTATGAAAAGTTAAAGAATGTGATTTAAACTCAGGCATACTATATCAATAGGTGTTGGTATTCTGAACATAAATCCACATTCTTGTTATCTAACATTTGCACAAACTATTCAAGCTACTGCATTAAAACATCCGTGTCAAACATTCGACACACTTTTACAACATACGTGTAAACATTAAATGTTATTTAAAAGACCATTCTACACACTGAGTGGCAGATGGCTGTAACTTAAGGAGAGACCTCAGAAAGCTGTTGGTTAAATTACCGTATGAGTGTGCTTAATATGTGAGGTAACTAGAACAAAACTTAATCTTTGGATAAAATGTAACCAACTGTTCCACTTTGTAGAGAAACCTTAATGTCACACTAATTCAAAGTGATCACAGTCTGGTTTTAAAATCACTGCATTATGATTAAAAACTGGTACACCACCAAGTTCTAACCCAAATGGGTTACTGTGACTGACCACAGGAAATGAAATTCAGCTTGGAATCTCAAAATGTTAGGTTCTAGCCTGCTTCAGTTATTCTAGCTTTTATATAACTCATTTTTAAAAGCTGACCAACAAAAGTTATGAGGCTCTAACATAATAAATCGATACACATAATTTGAATGACTTGTATATTACTAAGTGAATGAAGTTATGCTTTGGCATGAATATATCCAAGGAAACTCTTTAAAAGTTACTAAAAGTTTGCACTTCTTCCTCACTAAATCTGTCATAACTCATTCATGTAAGGAATACATAGCTCAAAAGAAACTATTCTATACCATGCTACTCTCAGATAACAGATTCTTTTGTAGTTGGAACATTCATACCTCAGCTGTAGACCACAGCCTAGATTGCTTTGTACCTCGGCAAGTGTTAGTTACACTGCTGAGAGAAGAGCAACCAATAGCAGTCGGGCATTCTGAGCCTGGTTCATGCCAAATTTGTGTTAACTATACAAGCGTGCCAGCACAGTTACCCATTTTGTTTGTTTATTTTACCTAGATTTATTTGTTTATGGAAATAAGGGGCAAAGGCAGGGAGCACACGGCTGGGACAAGCAGAGCTGCAGACTACTTGGGGAGAGGTCGGGGATGTACCGGCTAGAGTGAGTCTGAAGGCATGTTTGATGTGGAGGAATGACTCCTGGGTTCGTCCGAGCACTGGGCAAGGAAGGTGGTTTAGTGGCAGAAATCTGAAGGCACCTCTGGGTCAGGCCAAGGCACCCGCCCATGTGGAAGAGCTGGGCGGGGCTAAACAGTATCACCCATCACCCACCAGTGCATACAAAAACTGGGGCTAGGGATGTCTGGCAAAATCAAAATAACACTTGAAATGCAAGGCATCTAAAGCCAACAGTCCTGGGGTTGGCATTGTGGCATATCATGTCAAGCTATCACCTATCATGTCCTTACCCCATGTGTGTTCAAGTTCAAGGCCCATCTGCTCTACTTTCAATCCAGCTTCCTGCTAATATGCCCGGGTCCAGTACAAGGGCCCCTACCACATACACAGCTGATTTGGATTTAGTTCCTGACTCTTTACCAGATGAGTCAACTGGTGGATGAAAGATTTACCTTTTTTAAAGATTTAGGTTTTGTTTTTTTTTTTTTTTAAATTGGAAATAGACTCATAGAGAAAAGGATCTCCCATCTCTGGGTTCACTCCTTAGGTGGCTGCAACAGCCAGAGTTCAGCTGATCTGAACATAGGAACCAGGAGCTTCTTCTGGGTCTCCTACAAAGGAGCAGGGTCCCAATGCTTTGGGCCCTCCTCTACCGCTTCCCCAGCCACAAGCAGGGAGCTGGATGGGAAGTGTAGCAGGCGGGACAAAAAATGGTGCCCGTATGGGATTTCACCTCTTGCAAGTAAGGATTTAGCCACTGAGCCTTCACATTGGGCCTAAGGCTATTAGCGCTCAATCTACCTGACTCTGCTTTACAAATAAATAAATCTTACCAAAATAAATAAAACTCATAACCCCCATTTATCTTCATAAGGAACTGTATTCATATATGTTAAGTACACTGTAACACATAAATTATTCATGGGTTCACCATGACCCAGAATACACAGGCCAGTTCTACCACCTCAGGAGGTTTTTATAAAAGTTAGCACATGAACAGTATTATGGTGCAATAGTTTGGATCAGTGTTTTGGACCCCAAAACCTTGGAGTATCTAGCACTGAAATTCACCTATGCTTTTTTTTTAAAGATTTATTGATTTATTTTTATATAGAGAGGAGGAGAGACAGAGAGGAAGATCCTCTGTCTGCTGGTTCACTCCCCAAGTGCTGCAACGACCAGAACTGAGCCGATCCAAAGCCAGGAGCCAGTACCCTTTTCTGGGTCTCCCATGCAGGTACAGGGTCCCAAGTTCTTGGGCCATCCTCAATGCTTTCCCAGGCGTCAAGCAGGGAGCTGGATGGTAAGTGGAGCTGCCAGGATACAAACTGGTGCCTATATGGGATCCCAGTATGTTCAAGGTGAGGACTTCAGCTGCGAGGCTACCACAATGGGCCCCAGCCACAAGCAGGGATCTGGATGGTCCATAGATCCAGGGAGCTGGATCTATGCTTCTGATCCAGTTTCTGGCTAATGTGCCTGGAGACAGCAGATGGTCGCTCATACTTGGGTTTCTGCTACCAACATGGGATACTAGAATGGAATTTCTGGCTCCTGGCTTCAGCCTGGCTATTGTGGTCATTTCCAGAAATGAACCAGCAGATGAAGTGTCTGTCTCTGTCACTCTTGCTTTCAAAATAAATTAAGTTCTTAAAAATATTAGAAGTTGGGCCCGGCGTGGTGGCGCAAGTGGTTAAAGTCCTCACCTTGCACACCTGGGATCCCATATGGGCGCCGGTTCTATCCCGGCATTCCCGCTTCCCTTCCACCTCCCTGCCTGTGGCCTGGGAAAGCAGTCGAGGGCAGCACAAAGCTTTGGGACCCTGTACCCATGTGGGAGACCCGGAAGAGGCTCCTGGCTTCGGATCGGCATAGCATCAGCCGTTACAATCACTTGGGGAGTGAATCATCGGAGGGAAGATCTTCCTCTCTGTCTCTCCTCTCTGTATATCCGCCTTTCC